>NW_021604613.1:3078718-3091149 GCF_004785775.1 Grammomys surdaster
TGGACCATGAGGACTAGGGATAGCATTTCATATGTGGACCATGAGGGTTGGGAATAGTATCACATTCCAAAGCCAGAGCTTCATGAAGACTAAACATGTACTCTGAGCATTGAGTCATACCTACACTTCTTTATAAATACATAAATAAATAAACACATAAATATCCATCCTTCTGGACATCTTGAAGACAATTATCTTCTTTTAGGATATAGATATAACGTGAAAAGTATTCCTAATAGTCCTTAACTAATTACTCAACACAGGAACTAAAGTACAACTGTATTTTTAACTAGAACAAAGATATTAATCTTGATTTTTCTGTTCTTGCTGTCAAAGCTGTTGTGTAAAGTACTGCAATCATGTTCTTTATAACAGGTTACCACCAAACAGCCTGCATAAGAGCAAAGTTTTAAAAACGTAATCTAATTTTCCTTCTCACTGATATAAACTCATAGATATGTTCAAAAAGAAGACAAACTAAAAGGCTCCCAACTACCAAAGGTAAAATGTTTGGTTGTGTTTCATTTCTATTAAAACAAGAAAATTCTGCAAATGCAAAATAAACATGGCAGCAAGGCTATATGTGTGCTAGGAGTGTATCTGAGTATCCTGAATTCTAGATAATTCTTTGGCTTTCTCTTCCAGTGGAAGTCTGCCAGAAGCAAGGCAAAGTGAGTCTAGTTCAAGTCACTCACCCACTTGTAAGTCTTGAATGAAAGCCAGGCAGTGGTGGCACACACTAATCGCAACACTTGGGAGGCAGAGGCAGGCAAATTTCTGAGTTTGAGGCCAGCTTGGTCTACAGAGTGAGTTCCAGGACTGCCAAGGCTATACAGAGAAACCCTGTCTTGAAAACAAACAAACAAACAAACAAACAAACAAACAAAAATAAGTCTTGAATGAGCCAACCCCTCCTGGAAATTCTTCACCTGGACACACAAAGGCCGAAGACCAAGCTGATCACTAGAATTTCTTGGGGTTTAATGTGCTACCATAGCTCATTGCTCTGAAAATGAAGCCTCTTTCCTTTGGTGTAAATATTAAGAATTTTTAGCCAATTTTTTTCACTTAAACCTGAAAACTCTTTTGTGTTTATAAAAAGAATTGATATTGTATTTATTTATGATTTATCAACATTAGCCACAGAAAGTTTATCTGTACTTCTGTAACTTCTCTAAATGCCCAATGAGGGTACACACAGTAGCATCTTTGGAGTAAAAATCAATAGAAGGTTTTAAGTAAGTAGAGACACTTCAAGTACAGCACAAAGCCAGTCCATACCTGGAGATTACGCTTGCTTTTCCTTATGTTGTGCTGCAACAAGAAGTTATTCTCCAAAGAAAAGCGGCTGTACTGGTCATCCAGCTGAGAGAGGAGGTCATGGAAGCGGATGGTGGCAAAAGAAACATCGTAGGCAGCATGCTCCCTAGAACAGCAGGAATTTAGTTTTTCTTTTTAAGTTGACACTGTTTTATTAGCAATTCGCATAGTGTTTCTATCACACACAACTGACATGAAAAATTATAGGAAGTATCAGATATTTGTACAGGAAAAACTATTCACGGTATTTATCTCCAGAAAGAAAAAACTCAGCAGGGGCCTGAAATTTTTAAGTCAAATATTTTCAGATCATTTTAATTTTTTTTGCCATTAGCAAACCAATATGGTTTAAAACAGAATAGGAAGTACTTAATGGCTAACGAATTTGGTTTTAGGGCCACTGGTGACGTTCACTTTCTGTAAACACAGCTTCAAATTACTTCATCAACAGATACTTTTAAGACAAATTCCACTCCCTACCCAGTGTGTTTTGCTTACCAGTCTTGCTTTTCCAGCCACTGGGCCAGGTACTGTCTGATTTCCATGGGGAAACTGTCATCATACAGCTGGTGAACCTGCTCCAAGAACTTGGAGTCCAGTTGCTGAAGCTCATACCACTGTGACATCCTCTGCAAAAAGAACACGCGTGTGAACTGATACCTACAGCGCCAGGCAAAGCCTCTATCCCAGTGGTTCTCAATGTTCCTGACACCCTGACCCTTCAATACAGTTCCTCATGCTGTGCTGAGCTCAACCATAAAATTATTTTCATTGCTACTTCATAACTGTATTTTTGCTACTGTAATGAGTTGTAATATAAATATTTTTGAGGATAGAGGGTTGACACGGGGGTCATGAACCACAGGTTGAGAACAGCTGCTCTATTCTGTTGGTTTCTGCAAAACACTACCTGAATGGTATCCATACCCAATATTTTTGTTGAGTTTTGGAATCATCTTTTTTTTTTCTTCTACAGAAAATATACCCTCAGGTGTTTGCTCAAATGTCTAGGCAGATACTCTGGTAGCTTACAAGGTAAGCTTTCCTTTCCAAGGTCCCTGGAAAACACTACCCTTTCCCTTGATATGATTTTCCTCAGAGTATTTATCACCCTGACTCATTGCCAATTTGCTCTTGTACCTTCTTGTCTCCTTTTGTCTGAAGAAAAGGAGTGGAACAATGTCAGGTACAAACTAGGTATACAGTAAATATCACTTTGAAAACAAATTAATACTTTTTATTAAGCAAGTAGCAATTAGAATAGTTCACAAGCACTTCCTAAAGCTTTTTCTACAAATTACAGTACACTGTAAAGCTGGTATCGTATGACTATTACATTTTACTTATTGTATGTGTACGTGTACATGTGTACACATGTGCCACATCATGTAAGTGGAGGTCAGAAGACGACCTGAAGGAGTTGGTTTTCTCCTTCCACCTGTGAGTCCTGGCAACGAGATCAAGTCCTCCAGAGTGGCGGCAAGACCTTCTACCCACTGCACCATCTATCTTGCTTAAGTTGACATTTTATATTTATGATTCATAAGGTCAAGTATATTTGTTAAACACATTTCAAAAGACATAATTTTTTTTGTGCCTACAGAAAACAATAAATCTGGCACAAAGAAGTCTCAAATCTCAGTAGTGATCTTTTTATTTGTATTTTTTTATTTATTTTTAGGGTTTTTGTTTTATTTTGTTTTTTATATATGTGCTGGCAGGCACATGTAGGGGTCAAAGTTAATATCAGGATATCAGCCTCAATCCTTTCTCCAGTTGTTTTTTTTTTTTTTTTTGAGACTAGCTCCTCAGCAAACTCTGTGCTCCCAGCACTGAAGTCATAAATGCATGTCACTACACCTGGCTTTTTTTTTTTTTTTTTTGAATGTTGGTGATCCAAATCCAGGTTCTCACACTTTCATAGCGAGAACTATTTTCAGTAAGCCATCTTCAAGAGCCCCTAATAATGATTTTTAAAAATGGAAACAACAGCCAGACCTGGTTGACCACACCTGAAATCACAGCACTTGGGAAAGCTGAGGTAAGAAGGCCATGCGTTCAAGGTCGCCCTGAGCTGCATACTGAGCACAAGCCTAGCCTACAAGGCTACACAGTGAGTCACTGGCTCAGAAAAAGAAATTTCTTTTCTTTCATACAGCATTGCCAAATGCCATTTGGAAGACTAAAGTAATATTTATCTCCTCAGATAACTACGGAGTCAGTTTTTATATTGTAATCCTAAAGGTTAAAAATTACAGCAGTCCCTAATTTAAAGAGTCTTAGGATGAGTGAGAAACAAGTTACCTGTGACAATCATGTGATGGGATACACACCACTACACATTGTTACCACCACAATTCAGAGTGGTAAAGGCCCTGGAGTACTGCCAGACCTAAGAAGGAACCGAACTCTGATGTAGCATATGGAACTGTGTGGATAAATACCTGTTTTCAAACACTGATGTGCAGGAATGAAATCATGTCTGCTGCACAAATGTCCCTCCAAAGGATAGTAAGGAAATGTCTAGACTACAAAGCAAGCTGTCGTTTCAAATACCATTGGAAAGGACCCCAGCTCACCACTGTGGCATGTCTGTGAACCTGAGACTAGCAAGACCATCCTTAAACAGTTTGGAGTTGGCTCTTCCCTGTTTCCATGTCTCCAACAAACATTCTGCCCTCCCAGCATAGCCCGTGCTGTAGACTAGACCACACTGTTTCCAACGATCAGAGTTCTGTATAGATGGCACGTCTTCCTAAAACTATCTATCACTCCCACAGCTAGCTTTCTTTGTCCTGTACCTTGTTGAGGTTTGCACTGTTTAAAGCATGAGCTCCAACCTTCTTCCGGAAGCTTATGATTGTCTGCTCCAGCACTGTGCACATCAGAGTCTTGGAGGGGATATATTTTGCTACTAGCATCCTCTGGACCCTAGAGTGCTGGGCATATGGCTTAACAGTAAGTGTGAACACAGAACCATTTGTTCAGGTGAAACTTTGTATGTATCAGTAGGAGTAGGAAAGCAAAAGGCAAACCCTGTGATGAACCTCCTAGTTTGAGTCCAATATCCTCACTGAATAATCAGGACTCAAGTCACTTCTGCCAGAAAAAGGCAAACTTCACCCATCCATACACCTATCCCTAAACTTTTAGGTAGTGTTCAGGAAGTATTTTAGATAGTAACTCTACCATTAGTGGTTCTGCAGGAACTAAATACCACCTTTAAGTTTCAGAAAACCGGTAAGGGCTGATACATACTGAGATTCCAAATGCTTTTGTTTCCACGAACACTTACTGGGCTGTCTCCAGGTGCAGGTTGGGGATTCAACACAAGCAGTCACCACACACAGCAAGTTATATGCCAGTTACATGTGAGGCGGGCGTGGCGCCGGCTCAAGAGATGGAAGAGTGCTGAAACGACTGGGAAAAGAAGAAAATGTTACAGGGGTGGAAAGGAGCCGGAGGTGAGGCGAGCAAGGGTTAAGTGGGAAGGTGCAATGTCTTCCGGGAGAAATGTCTATTGCACAAGTCATTTTACCCTAGTAGTGCCAACGGCAGGATAAGGGCGCCAAGCAGCGCCCAGGAGCTGGGCAAAGCGGTCCGGGTCCGGTCTCTGCCGGATGACAGGTCACCTGTGGGCAGCAAACCCCAGGCCCGAGCAGGGGGCGCAGCACTTCTACCCGCACCCGGACCCGCACCCGGCACTCACTCACTGCACGCAGGAGTTCGAGTCTGGGCAGATCTCTCTGCCCTGTTCAGCTGCGTCCCAAGACGGTCTGAGGGGCGCAGTCCCGGAGGTCTCCAGGGAGCTTTGACAGAGCCAGCGCTGAAAACCGAAAGTACCGGGCAGGAGAAAAGGCCGGAGGGCGTCCCGCCTCTTTCCGCCTCTGCCAATCAGCGGCAGGAATTGGCCGGCTGTTCCACCAGAGCACAGCCTCCCCCAGCGCCACTGTAGTGGCTGCTTGGCTTTCCTGGCTTATACTTCCCCCTTCGCGTGTGAGACTTGGGGCTCTGCTGTGGGGTGCAAACCTCAGACTGGAGTTTCTGTTTACATTGTTGGAGAACAACGAAAGGCAACTAAGAGGCTCAGTCTTAGAGATCCTGCATTAATTAGCCGCCTCACTGCGGACTCAAGAATTGGGGACTAGAGATTAAACCTTCACGTTACTAAAGCCAGAGTTTAATTTGCCATTTTGAAAACATTCAACACAGCGTACTTGGCCTTAACTCGGCTTTTACGGCAATTGCGGAGAATTTGCTCTTGCAGAGGACAGGGGTTGGATTTGCAAGTGCCGGCATGGCGGTTCCCAACTCCAATTCCAGGGGTCTAGTGCCCTCTTCTGATCTCCACAGGCACCAAGCCTGCATGAAGTACACATACAAGCAAGCAAGCAAGCAGGCAAAACAAAAATTTCATGAAAAAAAGAAGAGGAGGAGGAGGAGGAGGTAGTCGTCTAATTAAGATGTTTAAGAAAAATAAAGCTTTACACAATTGACACCTCCATTACTCAAACTTTTCTCTCGCTTAGCCATCATGGTGACAGGATCTCTTTGCTCCTTTCTTGATTGACTTCCCTATAGCCCCCATCACTAAGCGACTAAAAAAGAATGTGAGGACCTCATCTACCCTTCTCCCGCTGTGCCCTTGATGACCTCCCGTGTAATTTCCATGTCCTCCTAGATGTATACTGACCCACAGCTTCCTCCAAGTGCCACAGTTCCCCTGTCCTTGCTATCTACTGTGTCTGTAAACCAATTTTACTCAAAACACAACTCCTCAGCTTCCTCCTCATACCCAGTCTTAGTCTTGAAATGTTGAGGGCCAAGCCATAGAAGCTGCCCATGTAGTCCCTTACCCTTGGTCGTCAAGTCTCAGTGGGTCTAGCTCCTGTTTCTACCTCTTCCACCACCCCATCCTCTTACATGGACCACTGTAGTGGCTTCTCTGATGACTGCCTGACTTTGGCTTTAAACTCCCGCTTAATTCGTCTGCCATACACTCATTGTGGTGATTTTTTAAAAAAAATCTAATTGCAAAGCTGATCATGTCATGCCAAACTAAAATTTTCATGATGGCTTTTCTTGCTTGCTCTTCAACAATTCAAATTTCTCAATATATTCTCAAAGCCGTGTTCCTCTATCACTTTCTCTAATCTCAGCTTGTACCGCTCTTTTCATTGCTTGCTACAGCAGTTTTTATTCTTTGAATAAGCAAAACTCTTTTCCCAAACCCAGTCTTCTCACCATCAGTGTTCTCTTTGAAAAGTCCTCTAAGCCAACATCTGTATTCTCAAATTCTTTGATGGGTAACTAACTCATGTTAAAATCTAGGATCAGCTGGGTGCTGATGGCATACGACATTAATCCCAGTAATTAGCAGGCAGAGGCAAGCTGATTCCTATAAGTTGGAGGCCAGCCTAGTCTAAAGAGTGAGTTCCAGGAAAGCCAAGGCTACACTAGGAAACCCTGTCATGAAAAACCAAAAACCAAACAAACAAACAAACAAACAAAAACCCTTCAGATCAAATGTCACTTTTCCATATAGGTATCACAGAGGCCCAACTAGGTCTTCTTAGAATGCACACCTAGAGAATTCAATTGGTTCCTTCATATAGATGGAATTTGAATCAACCCTTGCACAGCACCACAACTTTAAGTAGCAGAGATTCTCAATAATTTCCCAGGGATGTGTATATATGTGTGCATGGATATTATAGCCGTTAGAGGTGGATATAGTCTATTTTCTTGTCACATTCTCAGAAAGGCAGCACAGAACTGACTCCTAGTCAAAATCCTCTGCAAATGTCCCTGCCCTTCTTCCAGTCCAGTCTCTCATTGTCTAATTACCCAATCATACTTGTCTATATTTTCCCTCAAAGTTTCCAAGTGCTTTTGAAGTGTCCAAGTCTAAATATCTGTAAGAGTTACAGTTTCTGGAAAAAAATCACATTCTTATTTTGTATGTATCACCATGTAAGACATCAGCTATTATACTGTTCAGGGGAAAGCCCACAAGGTCTCAACCTTCGTCAAAGAACTATAAGCCACTGAGGAAAGCTTGGCCCAGTAGTCTTCCCCAGGGAAAAGCACACCAATTGGTTGTCCAGTGTCCCAAAAGTCAGCCCTAAAAACATACAAACAAGTAGAATTATGCTAATTGAAGAGATTCTAGTTAAGTTATACCATACAAGAACAATTAGTGAAAAAAGAGGCCATGCTTCTGAAGGGAAGTGGGAAACGGTAGATGGGAGAGTTTAGAGAGAAGAAAGAGACAAATGTTGTAATTCTAAAAGTTAAAACATGTAAGGAAAACAAACAAACAAAAAGTAACCACATCAAAAACAAAAGAGAAACCTCTAAGAAAGAAACTTCTAAATACAGGATATTATCATACAACATTCAACTTGGGAAACTGAATCTTTCTAACAACAATATCAAGTAGGTAAAAGATATAACACTAAAAAACACAATGCCATGTCTGGTAATTATAATTTTCTAATCTTTTTTTATTCCTTCCTAAAGTCTCATGGGTTCACTGAGAGTTGAGCATTTCTCTCTAGTTCTGATGTCTGGAACTTTCCACGGTCTCTGGCATCAGTTTGCTAGAGTTGAGCATTTCTCTCTAGTCCTGATGTCTGGAACTTGCCACAGTCTCTGGCATCAGTTTGCTCTTGTTTGCTTCTTCCCTGTGACAGGAAGTGGTGCAGCTGCTCCTAGTCTGATCCAGGAAAGAGAGGCTCATGGAACCCTCTAGAACCTGCCACCTGGAGAACAGTCCAATGTTGGCTGTCATTGTGTGTCTCTCTGAGATCCCCTCCACCCCATGAAATAGCTACTTTTACAAATGACAAAATAATCATTCTAAATAATCTTAAAAGATTGGAACGCTGCTGGGCATCTTACCAATGGTGTAAATTTAAAACTATAAATACAAAGACTTGCACAGGATTTGCAAGAGAAGGTCAAGACACGACAAGAGTCCCTTTAGTCATTGGAAATCAACCAGAAACATCAGGAAAAAAGAAAATTATGATTTACTATACCTGAAGTGGTATGGATACAAGAGAAAGTCATAGTGATAAGAAACCTAGAACTACGTTGTACAAGTAGTAATGGAGGCACTGGAAGAACTCCAACACATGATGTTACAGGGGAAAGACTCAGAACCATTGCAAATCTCTCATTTTTTTTCTTGGGATGGGGGTAGTCCCAAGATCATTCCTATTACTTAATCACCCCTTCTTATAGTCTACACTTACCCACTTATATTAATTGATTATACCTATTTAATTGTGCAAAGCATTTATAGTAACTTAAATATTCACAGTAACTAGAAATAGAAACACACACACACACACACACACACACTATATATATATATATCTATATATATATGCAACCAGGCAAGGTAAATTTCTAGATACTATCATTTACATGAGCCTACCAATGCAGAAAGAATCTTCTGGTCCACACTTTCAACAGTGGCCATGATCTTCTCTTCTCTGTCATCTGCACCTCTCTGGAAGGTGACTGTGTACTTCCGCAGATAGAGAGAACTTTTTCTTTAACCTTTGAATATAGGGCTGACTTGTACTTGTTTTGAAAGATATCAGGCAACAGATATGGCATTGTGTCAGTTGGAGTCTAGCATTACAGAGACTCAGAGTCCTGCCATGTCTGGACCAGTCAGGCTAGCCTTTTGAGGAGTAAAGGATGACCACACGGGCCAATGTTGTTGGGTCAGTGCTGCTCTCCAGGCTTAGGCCTTAGATTTGTGAGAAAACTCAGGCAAGATCTGACAGGTGTGACTCAGTTGAGCAGAACTCTGCTCCCCACCATTTCTAGTCTCACCAGCAAAGTTAAATGGCTGTTTGGGTTGGAGGATGAGGTGCATTTGCTGTACATGTGCAATATACCAGATCACTGATACAGATCTTACAGCAGTGGGAAGGGGAGGGGCTGGGGATGGTGGGTGGATGGCAGAACATCCAAGAACTGAATTCTAGAAATGAAAACTCTCACATGGAACAGGCCTAGTTCCCTTTCCCACAGCATGCCCCCTGGAGCATCTCTTTAAGGAACACCTTATCCTGTGTGTATGTGTGTGAGACACCCTTATCAACAGAGCTTGTTAGATCTGGGATCTTTCTTCCTCCATCCTGTGGCAGCTAAATAGCCAACAAATAAACTTATAGTAAAATGTTTACTGATGTCCCCTTGCCTCTCAGCTGTCATGTTCTAATTTAGCTACACCTTCTTGTTAGTAGTATTGCTATAATCAAAATGTCTCTCCACTGGAATTTCTAAAAATGCCACTGCTTTCTCACCCTCCTGGCCAATTGTAAGTTTAATAACTGGGACCACGCAATCCCAGAATGCCACTTCATTGGATTTATACCCTTTTGTTTACCAGGAACACAGTCGAACACATTGGAAATCCACTGTTTTTTTTAATTCTTTGGTTTTCGATTTTGTATAATACCTTACCTTGATCTTGGTTTTCTTCTCAGCTAATAGCAATTCTATAGGAGCCCTATATCTTGCAGCTTGTGAAAACACAAGGCACATGTCATGTTTCAAACTTGCTGTGTGCATGTGATATTTTTCTTCCCAATACACTTTTTGGAGAATAGCTGTGTACTGCCAAACTACAGTCTTTTCATTAACTACAAGTGGTACATCATGCAAACTTCTACTAAAGATTATAATATTGAGGATGGAGAGATAGCTTAGTGGTTAAGAACATATTTACTTCTAGGGAGAGCTGGAGTTGATTACCCAGAACCCACACCAGGCAACTCATACAACTATCTATAACCCTGGCTTCCGTTCCAGATGATCCTACACCTTCTGGCCTTCGAGGGCACCTGGACGTACTTGGTGCACATAAATTCATGCAGGAATATTCACATAAAAATAATCAATATAATTTTAAAGGTTATAGTGTAGAGAATCTAGTCAGACTGTTTAAAACTGTATAGGAAATCTATCATAAGAAAATGACCCAGTATGTGTAAAAGATTTGTGCTGCCAGACACTGCTACCAAAACTCCATTTGTATCATTGAAGTCTTCTAGCTGACTAAAGCACAATTCATATGGCAGAATATCAAAGTTATGCTGACAAAGACATTGAAAAATATCCAATTAACAGCTAAACTTTAAAAAGAACAAAAGGCAGTCTCTATTGTAAAAATTCTGCAAATGTAAATAAATAAAACCCACTAAAAATATCCTAAAATGTTAATGTTAAAGTGTTGAATCGCATGTACATATTTTTTTAATGTCCTTGAATTCTTCAGAAATACACCCTGGCTGAGCTCTGCTTTAGTATCCCGCAGACGACACGGGCTGCGCTCGCCGCTAGGGGCGCTGCGGCCGCGCGGTCAGCAAGCTGCGGCGGGAGGGAGGCGGCTGCTGGGAAGAGCCACACCACGTGCTTTCCGGGAACCCTGCCCGCACCGAGAAGCCGCTGCTTTGAGAGGAAACCGAAAAGCGAAAGCAACTGCTGTCAGGCAGTGCGCAGGCGCGGGCCCGGGGGTTTCCCACAGCCTGCCCGCCCCCGCCCCCCTCCCGCACGGCAGACTGCGCAAGCTCAGGGCCCTTCCTCTGGGTGGACGGGGCAGGCTCGGTCCTGCGGGAGGAAAGCTGAGGTTGAGTATTTGTCTAGTGACTTGAAGGGAGCGGAAGGTCCTCGTTCTCTATTTCCATTCTTCTTATGACCCTCCCTTCCATGCTTGCACACCGGCAGCCTCGCATCCTAAACCGGGACCCACAGCCAGGGATGAGGGCGTGGGCAGCTCATTCTGCTCAAAGCCTAAGGGGCACATCCTTTCCTGATGTTTTCATGACCCCTGCCATTCAGGGTGATCACAAAAGCAGTATGGGAGAAGAATAAAGGGAGGAGAATAGCTTAGTCGCTGGAAAATTATTCTGACTTTGTCACTGGAAAATTATTCCGACTTTAGCTGACAAAAAAACTGTTTGGGCCCTTGCTTGCCATGTATATTAACTGAATCTGGAAAGCAAAGGGATTGAGATTCTGTAGCTTTCCTTAACTACTAAGAACCTATTTAAGGTGCCAGTCTTGGTAGTATGTGAAAGGACCTGCCTAGCTGGTCCTTTCACTGCCTCTTTGGAGAGGACTCCCCACTCCCACCCCAACACACACCCACATACACACCCGACTACCACACACGTGTATGTATAAACATATAGTTTATACATAAATCCCACAAGGCAAAAGTGCGTTTCTTTTCCACATTAGAACACTGGAGCAGCTGTATAGTATGCAGAGCTCGGGGCAAAATGCAAATGTGGGTCTAAAAGCAAAACCTAGTAAGGATTTTGAAGCAACAGTCCTGCAGAGAGCTCAAGAACAAAGCCCTAAATGCCTTGCCCTGTAGAAGCCACTCCACACAGAGGAATTGCAGGAGTGGGCTGTTCATTTCAAAAGAATCCTTGTTAGATGTTCATTTGAACAAAAACAGATACAATGAAGAAACAAATTTTATACCACCACTCCTTTCTTTTAAAATTCTCTTAGCTTTCTACATTTACAATAGAATGCAGAGCCTTTAGCTTTCCTGGAAGAGAATCCTACATGAGTTGGGCTTATCTGCCATTGACTTCCTTGGGTTCCTGAAATACCCCAAGCTTTTAGCAGGCAGAGTTCATGGACTGGCCCCTGCCCTGTTTTAGATCTGAGCTAAGTTCCTCCCTAGGAGAGGCCTTCACTGCTGACTTTTTCCAATGACTGTTTTATAACCTTCATAACATAAATCTGTTCCCCTCTATATTATTGTCTGTCTTCATTTAGCCTCACCAGAACATGGTAATTTCAGGATACCTTCTCTTCTGTAAATATATAGAATGTCACTGTATGCTTACCATGCAAGAACTGAGCAAATGGACACAGAAATCTTTGTAACTCAGAAATCCTGCATGAGAAGGGCAATACTTGAAACAGAGCAGTTCTCAGAACTATTTTTAATGATTTACTATCATTAACACTGAGGGTAGAAATCCCAGGTTAATTCAGCCATGTAGACCTTACTACAGGCCCTTAGTGTTAGCATTTTGTCTAAGCTCTGCCCCACAGTTACCTGGCAA
>NW_021604613.1:3091249-3099957 GCF_004785775.1 Grammomys surdaster
CCTCCCTCCCTCCCTCTCTGCCTTTCTCTGTCTCTACTACCCTCTTAACTCCCCTCCCCATGCCCTGAGTAAACTCTATGGTCCCTCAGGGAGAAGGGATGCCTCACCATGGGCACCCTCTTCCCCCCAAACCTGACTACACCCCCACCAAACATATCCCCTCTCTATCTTTTTATGAACACTTAGGCTTACTGATCTGTGCATATATATTCTGAAAAACTTCCCTACATAGTGTGAATGAGGTGGCCAGTTCTTTACACCACCCCCACACTGCCTGTTTACCCTGTGTAGATAGTTTATTTCTTCACTTACGTAACATACAAGATGTTTAAGGCAATGATTGTCAATCCTGACAGAAGAGAATGTTGTGTTAGCCTTGCATGAGTGGCAGTACACGAGTTTAATGAAGGCAGTTAGGAGGTGTTTCGGGACACTGGGTTCATCTCCGAGTGGACAGACATGGGCGCTATGAGGTATACCTGGGAGGCACCTAAACTAAAGGGAAGTGGGGGAGAGTTGGTGCTTATGACTGTAGATCATTTATCAGAGCTTAGACGTTCAGCGAAAGGTAAAATCGAGAGGAAGTTCTGTGCTGTGTTAAAAACAGTTGTGCTCTGTTTAGATTGGATGGTACGGGATGTGCGTTTAGAGTTTGTACATCTTAAAAAGAGGATTTTTAGTCTTGCAGGCCAACCAAGCAGCAAAGAGAAGGAAGGAACCATTGTTCTTCTTGTATCCAAATACTGATTAACTGTTTATTAAGGTCAGACTGTACAGGATGCTAGGGATAGTATTGCTAACCAGGCTTTATCCCTGTGCATGCAGAAGACAGACAAGGAGCGCATTGACAAGGAAGGATCACCATGCTTGGGACTTAGAGGGAGTATGGCCTGCACCCTTTCTTATGCTGACACATATGAACATTTGGCAGGAAAGCTATTCAGAGCATGAAGCATGTGTGACCCTTATTGAGGGGAGAGGGTAGACACAAGATTGGAGAACTGAGAGAATGTAGCTAAAGGGGGTGAGGTGAAACTTCACAGACTTCAGAAAGATCTGCTGAGGGTCATTGTCCTTATTCAGAGGTATAGTGTTAAATATACTTTTACCTATCAACATCTTCAAAGAATAATGTCTTTAGTTAAATAAAATAAAAAAGATTAAAAAGAGAAACTGGTAATATTGAAATATATATCTAGTGAACTTAGTGACACATAAAACCAGATTGAAATCGCCTTTGTGACATAGTGTAAGTGCTTTTTTTTACTAGTGGCCTTAAATAAGATCTAGCAATGGGGCTGACTATCATAATTTCTAAAGTGTGCTTAGCATATTCAATATTTTGAGGTAACTATGTAATGAGGTATAAAGGTTTTATGTGTTATAATTTGCTGCTCTTAGTTTAAAACTGATGAAATCTAAAGTCAGCTATGGGTTTTGCTGTTTGGATTTATGAGCTCCTGAATTCTAATCATCTACTCCAGTAAAATGTGGAGTGTTGTGACTTATTCAGAGATTTTTAAGCAGGAGTGAAGTCTTGCGGTTTTATTTATTATTGTATGATGTTTGCGTGTGTGAATACAGTTGCATGTGTGTACAGAGCACATGTGTAGCTCAGAGGCCAACTTTCAGGAGTAAATTTTCTCTTCCCATCTTGTTTTTTGAGGATGGTTTCTGCCAGGCTGCATGCTCCAGGCTGACCATTGAGTTCCTACACAATCTGTCTCTGCGTTCTGTATTTCCAGAGGTTACAGATGCAAGCTGCTGCATTACAATTTTTATATGGGGTCTCAGAACTGAACTCTATTAGGCTCGGTGGTGTTTTTGTACACTGAACCTTTGCACTAGCTCTCCATTGATTTTACATGGAGCTCTTTGTCCACAAAAGAAGTTATCCTGTGAGGACACTTTTACCACATTATTGTAGCATCTTCTTCATAAGGATTCAGACAGGTGTGGTCTATGCCTACCAGTGGTGATTCCATAACTCTGATTTTGTTAGAGTTCATACTGACATGATAAAAAGTTAATTTTATTGCATATTTTCATTGTATATTAATTATATTGACAAGCCAGATTTTTTTAAAAAAAATGCAAGCAGTTGGGTCACTATATATGCAGGACCAACTTAGAAAAATATTTATCCTGTGTCAGGAATTGGAGGAGGCATGAGCAGTACCCAGTTTGCTAAGTCTGGACTATGTCATTATCTATTCATGAATATAGAAATGTCCTATGCTTGACCCAAAATTCTGTCATCTCCTACTACAAGGAATTCATAGGCATCCTACTCATGTGAGGTGAAGAAGAACCATGCACACTCACATGGAGGCCGGAGGACAGTCTTGAGTGTCATCCCTCAGGTGCTGCCCACCTCTCCCTGCAAAGTCTCTCACTGGCCTGGTCTTCACCTACTAGGTGAGGCTCTCTGAGGCTTCAGGGACGCATCTTGGACTGCCTCCCCAGGTCTGAGATTACAAATGGATTCCAGTATGATGTTGAGGGTGGGGAGGGGGAGGGGGACTTTAAACCCAGGTCTGCTAACACTTACAAAAAACAAACAAACAAACAAAAACCCCAAACACCAAAACAAAACAGTTTACCGATTAAACTATTTCCCTAGTCCAAGTGATTATATTAAAAATGATTTGAAAAACTGTGCATCCATGATTGGTCTGGAATCAATGAAAAGAGAAGGGAAATATTTAGAAATAAAATCTATCTTGTTTCATTAAATGCATCTTATTTGCCTTTGGCTCATTATGGACTGAAGGCTTGTCTCTTCCAAGTTCTTATGCTGAAATGGTTAGTCTAATGATGTAGGTGGTAACTAGGCCATATTAAGGTTTAAATCCGAAACATCTACCTCCAGCTTAGTTTGAATGTTTGGTCCTGGGCACTCATTTGGAAGTTATGAATCTTTTAGGAGGTACTGCCTAGCTGGAGGAAGAAAGCTTTTGACAGTTAAGTCTACTGAGGTTTGACTTGCTTGTTCTTCTGTCTGTTCGGCCATGATGCGAACAGCATTGTCCTTGCATTCCTTAGGAGCCTCTCCTCCATGTGTCTACTACCATGATGCACTGGTCCCTCCTTGCTGTTGTCAGGGATTTGGTCACAGAGGCTCTAACTGTAGCTACCACAAAGATCAACTCCCAGGAATGGGATTGCCGCCCTCGATGAGCTTCCAGTCCCCTCTCTGTTGTATGATGACACAAGATGATGAAGCATTGGCTTTCTGCAACCTGGAAGAGAGAGTATCTGTCCCTGCTGCCGCCTGACCTTGTACTTCAAAATTTTGGAACTGTGGGGGAAAAGTTCCTGTTGCATTAACCATAGAGCACACAGTACTTTTAGAGCAGTCTAAACTAAGTCACGCTTAAAAGGAGGAAAAACTATGGTGGAAGGGTTTAGTGGAAATATGATCTAATTCCATTTCCACTGTGCTTGCAGCTCATGTGGCCAGTTTTACATTGTACTTAACAGGTATCTGCAGGTCACCTCTGGCCAAATCCTGTCACCTGAAAACACAATCTCTGGAGTACAAGACTCACGTGAGAAATATCTTGCAACTCTAAAGTTCTGGTTTTGTGGACACTGTGCTCACAGAAGACCATAATTTGGCTCCTGGAACCCACATCAGGGGGCTTAAACTGCCTCAGGGAGCCAGTTTAAACTGCCAGCTTCAGGGAGAACCAAGGCCCCTGGCATATGAGGCCACATTCCCACCCTACACATGATTGAAAATAATAAAAAATAAGCTTTAAAAAGAACTTATTTTGATTTTTCCAGATGTAAATAAAAACAAACACTTATCAATCTCATATGGTAACTCCTGCCTCTGTGAACGAAAGAGAACCACCAGTTTCCATGTACTCTGTGGTCACAGCACGTGATAGCTGTGAGCACATAAGGAGCCCTGGCATTTTGTTGGCATGCTCTTATTTTAAGAACTTCTGTCTGCTAGGTAGGTAAGAGTTTGTGGTGCTCTGATAAATTCCATGGGATGAGAAGCTTCTAAAACCCCTTCCAACATCTTAGCCCAGTGGAGCATTGCTTCGTAGGAAACAAGCAAGCAAAAGCCATTATACCCAAATGTATAGTGTTTTCTTCAATGCTACTGCCAGTTTCAGGCAGTTTCAGGAAGCTGAACTCCGAGTTGACATGCTCCTCATCAATCACACACCTCTTAAGACTACCGTCACAGCAAAGGAATAAGAGACTTGGCAAGCAGCAATGATATGGATAATAGTCTTAAGCTATTTCTCTGTGTGTGTGTGTATGAGTATGGACGAGGGCACATATATAATATGACATTAAGGCCAAAGGTAGACATTAGGTGTCTTCTTCCAAGCCTTGAGAAATTCTACATGATTGCTATGAGCAGAGTGAACAATGACCTCATAGACTGTGTAGTGAGGCCCAGCATACACCTGCAGCTTATAGACTTGGAGTGCTAGTGAGTACAGCACCTTCCTTCTCTCCATCAGAGAGAATGGAATGGTTTACCCCTCCTGTAGTCTCAGAGTAAGTTTACGGGACCAGAGACTAGTGGAATATGAAGGAATTCCTAAACCCATACAGTCCAATATGTTCTAGAGATATAAACTGTGCAACCTACAAGTGATGTCAGGAATCTAAAGTCCAGGGTACTACTTGCTTCCCAGGCTTTATTTCCTAAGACTTTTACCCATCTGTCCATAAGTGCTTTTAATGTTAGTGCATTTGCCAAGCACACAGGGATGGCTCTGGATCCTTTCCCTCCTGAGAGACCCATCCCAGGAGCTGAGAGCATCACAGATGTCATGAGTTCTGCCTGGTGATCTGGAGGCTTCCTGACTCATCCCTGCAGCCCTGTGAGTCACTGCTGATCATGCCCCATCATTCGGCCCTCTCAGATCTACTTTGAAGATTCTTATCTGGGATTTCCACTAACTCTTCCTGTGGCTTTGAGTAAGTAATGCAGGTATGGCTACTTAGTGTTGACCCACCCTGAAATGTTAGCATAGCTTTCAGGGCCAAAGTCATAAATGACACCTGAGAAATAAAACCAGAAACAAACACTTTC
Organism: Grammomys surdaster; assembly: GCF_004785775.1. NCBI lineage: Eukaryota > Metazoa > Chordata > Mammalia > Rodentia > Muridae > Grammomys > Grammomys surdaster. Next base: position 3,096,315 of record NW_021604613.1, read on the forward strand.
GAAGGAGTCCTCTGTTATATTGTTACCAACACTGGTTTCTTAAAGCTGTCTTTTCTTGCAAGTTTATCTGGAGCTTGTCTTTAGCAGTTTTGTCACAGCGCTCCTGGCTGGGAGTGGCACCGAGTGAGAAGAGAGCTTCGAACTTCCTACCATTTTCTAGAAACCGGTATTTACAAAGCTGAAGAAATAAATTGTGATCTATGGTAAAGAACAGTCTCCAGTTTCATCTGCTTCCATCTTTGAAGAGTCCGTTTATACCATCATTCAGCAGAATATGGGGAATTCATCTAGAAGTGAAAATGGAAATGATTGTTAAGGAAACTGTTTTGCAAATAAGTTACTGTTTTGATGGAGTAAACACTCATTTGTTGACTAAACAATCTGTAATCTTCCTACTAATTAACTGAGGATTCATTAAAGTAATTAGAGCTCATCAGCCTGAAATAAAAGGCATAATTTAAGTAGATTAAAACTATGTTAAGAAGTCCACTCGCAGGGCAGGCAAAGTGGCTCAGCGAGAAAAAAGCACAAGACACAAACACACACTAATTAAAAAAAACATTCATCACACTAAAAATAATATGAAAATGGATGTAAAATGTAGCAAAAGTTCAGTTAGGTACAAACTACTTGGTGAGTTAAAGATAGCCAGCATTGGGTTAAGCCATCCAAGGTGTGAATGGATTTTCCATCCCCTGGAGCCTTGAAGAACTGAATATCATTTGACCTGTGGCCAGATGTCAGTCTCCTGGGCATCCGGATCCCTCCAAGGGATTCTGACGTATGTTCACCTTACATAAATTGGGGATGTTGAACCCTTTAACAGTATTGGGGAAGGGAAACAAATAGAACACATCCAAAACAACATTTATATTACAATGCTATAATGTATTATATATATTACATGTTATAATGTATTATAATATATATATGATATATACCCATATGATGGTGACTCAAATCTTAAAAAAAAAAACAAAAACCACTGTGCTGCTATTGTTCTTCATGTTCTAATGGAAAGGCCACAACAACTGGCTATGCAACAATCAGAAAAAACTGGCATTTGTGGAGCCTGAACTTCTTGAGCTAACTACTAAAGGAGACTTGTAAACCCTGGATGTGTGTGTCCTTCACTAAAATGGAAAGAGCTAGGGAGTAGTGTGTCTCATGGCTACGCCAGGGAGACACGTACAGGGATCTTTGGCTCTCTGGTTTTGTGGTAAACACCTTAAGGCAGTTCTAGTAAGCTAAGCTTTCAGTATCTGTACATTCAGCAGCACGCAGGGTGCAAGGCAGCTCTTGAGTTCATGCTGGTGAAGATGCTCTCTCCTTGCCTGGGCCATGCTGGTACCCCTGTGATTCGCATGTCATTTCTTTCATTGCAAATACCCTAGATCAACATTGATACAGGAGGACATACTGCAGTTTCAATTGTCGTTGGGCTCAGGTTTTCTCTCAGCACAGCATATGCACTTGGAGACATGGGGAGAAGGTCTGAAGGAGATTGTGGCTCCGTGGAATCACTTCGGCTTAAAGAGATAACAGGAAAATAGTACAAGGATTATAACATAATAGCTCATGCTAACTTGCTGTGTCCAGAACTTGTCTAGTGCTTCATCTCTTTGTGACACTGAGCTGTCTAATTCATCACTTCGTATCACAGCATTCAATCCGCTATAGACTATATGGCATATAAAAGGGCAGCTTTCTAATTCCAGCCTTAATAGACTGGATAGTGTGCCCTGAAGACTAGCTTTATGTGTTCAAAGAAATGAGACATAAAACGCTTTATTGGGCATTAAAAATGCTTTATCCTCCATTATATATACTCTGATCTGCCCTTAAATCTCTTTTAGGAAAGCTTTTTGAAAAAAAAAAAAAGCAAAAAAGCAATTCAATAACAAATGTCTTACATGTGACTACAGATACTCACATTGTTGAAATGGGGATAAAAACAGAGGGGACATAACCCTTGTCTCCCCGTTCTGTCGGTCTTGAAACTAAAAAAGAAAGGCACAGTGTTGGGGGGAGATGTCAGCATTATTGATAAAACTGGAAATAAAACATCTAGAAAAATATTCATAATGCTCAGAAGAAAATAAATAACATGATTGTCTTGTAATCCACAAAACCTTTTAGTTGAGTGGAAGAAATGGCCATACAAGCAAACACGAAATCCATAAACAAACAACAAAACTTTTAGCATGCTGACCTGACTTTGCATATCAATGACCCTAAAATGTCTGATAATTGAGACTGCACTTCTTCATCTGCCCTTTATGGTGTATTTAAGTTTGTCATTAGTATCTGATTCATTTGTGTATTGGGGGAATTTGCGGTGCTGTAGTGTCTCTCAGAAGTCATCGTCTTAAAGGTTTGGTTGCTGGTCTGCGGGCTCCTGGGGAGTAGTAGAACCTTTAAAACGTGGGGCCTGGAGGAAGGAAACTCATCAGGTGTGTGCTTTATTAGGAATATTGAGACAACGGGCTCTTTTTTCTCTGCTTCTGTGTCACATAATCCCATGATGATGTCTCATTGAAGGTCTAAAAGTGATGAAAGCAACCTCCATAGACTGAAACCTTCCAAACTGTAAGCCCAGCAAATAGGAAACTTTGCTCTTTTCGTTAGAACACCTGCCATAACCTTATTACTACAAGAGGTTTTGAAGCCTTCCTGGAAATAGCATTACACCATGATCATCACAGGAACCATAGTAATCAACCATAGTAATTATAATGGGTGGGCCTTGGCCTTCCCAGGTACACCATGCTGGCCTAGTGCTCATACAGTTTCAACATTTGTGTTTTGTTCTCTTAGACACAGAGTGTCATTGAGAAGCCAGGTCTTTGAATTTGTTTTCTATTGCATGTTATTTATTTTGAAGTTAGGTGGTAACAACTCACACTGTTTGTGATAGCTGTAGGATATCCCACAAGACAGTACCAAGAAATTATTCACTACAGATGAAGATCCTTAGAGACTGTGTACTCCCCTGGTAGCCATTGGGGACTAGGTTCTAGGAACCCTGGCAGACAGTGAGTCCACAGTTCTCAAATCCTTTGTGTACAATAGTAGAGCATCTGTTTTGAATCTAAGCACACTTTTTTTTGTAACCCTTAAATAATTTCCAGGTCATCTACAATACTTGCTTCAATGTAAATATTGTTTAAGTAGTTGTTATGCTGTATTGTTTATGGAAGAAAGAAAAGGTTTACATGTTAAATGCAGTTGCAATTTTAAAAATTATTTTTTGATCTTCGTCTGAATATGATACAAAAACTGTGGCTACAGAGGCCAACTGTGTTTTCATGAGAGACTGGAAAGCCCCCTTGCCTCAGACAGCTAATTTTACAAATTTTCTTTTTTGTATTCCATATTTACTGAATGCCTATTTGCACAGTTCCTCTTCCTGGCCCTTAGCATAAATGTATCAGAAGCACGTCAAGGAGAAAGAAGCTCAGATCCCCATGTCTGTTCTCTGGCAGAGAACACATACTCTTGAGCTAAGATTACAGTAAGACCGGATGGGACATATGACTCAGTGTTACAGTACTTGCCTAGCAGTCTCTTTGAAGTCTGAGTTTCATCCCCAATCTCTCTCCCCTTTCTCTCTCTCTCTCTCTCTCTCTCTCTCTCTCTCTCT
>NW_021604613.1:3100057-3233427 GCF_004785775.1 Grammomys surdaster
GAGAGAGAGAGAGAGAGAGAGAGAGAGAGAGAGAGAGAGAGAGAGAGAGATTTAACAGCTCTCAAGTTACTTTACAAAATACAAGTCTACAGACCTGCTGTGAAAGTTTACACTCATCATCTCTTCCTTCCTTTCCCTTGGCCATAGAAATACAATGACTGACCATCACTGCTATTTTAAGGAATATGGGCTCTGGGGTCCACAAAGAGCTGATCTGGTCATGGTGAAGTCTAGTTGCCCTAAGAATGTTATTCTACTAAACACTGGCATAGCACTTGACTTTCTAAGGCTCTAAACCTCCATATGATCCTGGGATATTACAAAGGTCAAAGTAATCAGAGAAGAAGTTCATTCATTTTCCTCTGACATGATATCATTTGCCAAAATCTCAAGAGGAAAGTAAATATAAATGGCGTCACCTTCGCAAGGCTGGGAGCTGTAGTGTTTGCCAAAGGCTTTGTCTTTGGGAATGTCAGGGTAGAGGTACTTCAGAGGGTTTTCAGGGATGTTTTCAGCCATGATAACCTTGTAGTCTCGCAGGATGTCAGCGAATGGCAGAGCTGACAGCCGCCCTTTGTTGTAGGGTTCTACGGAGTGGAATCTTACTTCTCCTGAAAGCACAGAAACTGGAATATTTAGGGTCCTGAAGGTGTTCTATGTAGTCATTCTTCCTATGCAAGTTATCACTACAGCTAAAAAGTCTGACCTGGAGTCTGTTCAGTACAGACTGTGCATGAGAGAGAAAGTGGCAACATGGGCATTCAGAATCCGTGGTACCTGGTTATGGGCCATCCGCATCAATTCATATTCAAACCACTGGATGAGTTTGACTACGTACCATTTTCAGATTGGTCCACCCAGGTGAAGGTTATCCCTCCAAGATGGCTCTCACTGAATCTTAACAAAAATGTCCCAGGCATTTTATCTTTGAGCAGAAGTCGTTCCTTCTCTTTGCTAACAAAGCCCATGATGTACCTAAAATTAGAGCCGGGGCAAGATACAGTCTTAATTCATCATTATTGTACCTGCATTTATTTCATTCATAAGGAATAGATCTAACAAGCAACTGTACCTGAAATCCCATATTATTACATACATATAATATATAGTATATGTGTATATAATATATTATAGACTAGTCTCTGAAGAAACAATGAATGTATTTTTCCCATACACATGCTTTAGAGAAAAAAAAGAAGAAAAAGATAATTAAAGCAGAAAAAAGTGCTCATATGAAAAATAGAGGAATGGGTACAGAAAATGTGGTACATTTACACAATGGAGTACTACTCAACTATTAAAAACAATGACTTCATGAAATTCTTAGGCAAATGGATGGAACTAGAAAATATCATCCTGAGTGAGGTAACCCAGTCATAAAAGAATACATATGGTATGCACTCACTGATAAGTGGATATTAGTCCAAAAGCTCAGAATACCCAAGATATAATTCACAGACCACATGAAGCTCAAGAAGAAGGAAGACTAAAGTGTGGATGCTTTAGTTATTCTTAGAAGGGGGAACAGAATACTCACGAAAGGAATTACAGAGACAAAGTGTGGAGCAGAGACTGAAGGAAAGGCCATCCAGAGACTGCCCCACCTGGGGATCCATCCCAAATACAGACACCAAACCCAGACACTATTGCGGATACCAAGAAGTGCTTGTTGACAGGAGCTTGATATAGCTGTCTTTTGAGAGGCTCTGCCAGAGACTGGCAAATACAGAGGCAGATGATTGCAGCCAACTGCTGGACAGAGCACAGGGTCACCAATGAGGAGTTAGAGAAAGGACTGAAGGAGCTGAAGGGGTTTGCAACCCCACAGGAAGAACAACTATATCAACCAACTAGACCCTCCAGAGCTCCCAGGGACTAAACCATCAACCAAAGAGTACACATGGAGGAAACCATGGCTTCAGCTGCATATGTAGCAGAGGATGGTTTTGTCGGGCATCAATGGAAGGAGAGGCCCTTGGTCCTGTGAAGGCTCAGTACCCCAGTGTAGGGGAATGCCAGGGTGGGGAAGTAGGAGTGGGTGGGTGGGGGAGCACCCTCATAGAGGCTGGGGGAGGGAGGATGGGATAAGGGGTTTGTAGAGGGAAAGCAGGAAAAGAGGATAACATTTGAAATGTAATAAATAAAATATCCAATTAAAAAAAAAAGAAAAATAGAGTCCACAAACTCACCCATCAATCCAGAGGGGAAGAATATGTTTTTTTATTAGGTCCAATATTGCTTCAAGCCAGGTCCAGAAGGTAAATGTTTTGCCAGGTAAATGTTCCTATCAGGAAGGAGCACATACAGACAAGGACAGTGACTTAGGCAGCACACCTGACAGAACTCACTCCAACTTTTACAAATGTTCCCCTTGAGCAGGACAGGACTTTTTTTTTTTTTAAAGTTATCCTCATCCAAGAAATCTTCGAAATCACTGGAGATTTAGAAAGGAGCTTTCTGCAGAAATAACATCCCAAATGACACCCTCATTGTCCTGTTTGTACCTTGCAAAACTTGGCCCAGGTGAGGTGACCATCACTGTAGTTAGACTGAACTAAAACGAAAGAAAAAAAAACAACTAAACAAAACAAGAATTTTAATGCAACAGTGAGACCTTTCATTCTGTGCTTGATTTACTCTCTTCCCTCTTCCCTTGCAAGCATCTCTTATGGACTTCCAATGGAGGTGCAGTGTGTGAGTGGTTCGTAAGGTCTAACATGCCATCCTGTGACTAAGAAGGTCAGTATCTCCTATGAAGCTTTTATGATGGAAGAGCCAACAGTGAGCTTAGGAAGCTCCATGGGTCAGCCACTGGGTCATTGGCAGAGGGAGAACAGAAGCTCCTTCAGGGAGGAAACACAGTGAGCACAAGGTGCTGTGGGAGAACCCTGTACTGACTGGAGACGGTAAGAGAGGCCCAAGGGTGGGGACTAGACATCGCACAACAAAATCATGTAATTTATATTACATGATTAGGTATAGCTAGATTTCCAGAACTCTTCCCCATTAAAGTCAAAAATGATGGTCTAGAAATCATGTAGGCAATAAGCAGCCACCAACTATTTTGATCTAGAACACTGAAGAGATTACAACTATTTAAATCTTAAGGAAACTATATTCCTGTGGATAATTTGCTAAAGAGCCTTAAGGATATAGTTGCAATGCATGCTAATCTACTACTGCTAGTGACGTGCTAATATATTTTTGTGTTAGTTGTTCATTAACAAACACTTTACAAATATCTACTACTGTCCTTATGAATTCAAGACAAAAAACAATATTAACTAAAATTTTAAACTGTTGAAAAGGGCAGTTGTATTTGACCACCTACTGATGAGCCAACAGGTGCAAGCTAGCCAGCATCACATAAGCCAGACTGCAGCCACAGATTCTGTGCAGAACAAGCTTAGGTACCATAACTGCAAATGCATACAGACTCAGCGTGAGCTCTCCCTGGAGATAGGTGCATTAGCTTGTCAAAATTCAGCTTACTTTTAAGAAATATAGGTAAAGTTTATGAAGCGCTGATAGTATCTGCAAAATCAAGAAGCCAAAGCTTCCTTAATGTGCAGAATTAAGTCATTGCTCGTGTTTTAAAACTTGTGGTACATTTCCTGTGCCTAGCCCATCGTGTTCCAGTTAGTTAACATCACCATAAAGGCTTCACAGCATATTCAGAGGAAGTCGCTTAAGAATACCTAGAAACTACAGTGTAAACAGAAGGGCCTCAGAGAAGCACTGGTCTGGCCCACAAAGCAGTTCTGGTGCCTCCTAGCTGTGCAGCGGGGCCATCGACCTCTGTTGTCCTCAAATCAACAGAATACTGTTGACCTCAGGAACATTGTGAGAAACAAAAGTAAAACACACTTAGCTCTGTGCCTGGCAATACAATGTAGGCATTCCAGAAAGTTTGATAGCATCGAAATTGTTAATAGTTGTAACATGACTGCTTTAAAACTCTTATGCACCAACACCAGAGGAAAACCCTGTCTCCCGGCCCTCACCTGTGAGCTTCTCTGCCAGCATGTTGAGCTGATCTGAGTTAAGGCCACGACCAACATAGGATGAAAATTGCCAGCTCATCACTTCCAGGAGTTGGCCCAAAGTGACAGATGGAGGGTTATTAAAGAAAACCAAGTTCTGAAATAGAGTTATGGTGATTATATTTCATAATCTCACAGGAAACACTACATTCGATATATCACATTCCTGATTTAGATTCTGGGTCAAGTGATGTCAATAATAAAGTGTAAGAATGATCTCCCCACTAGAGCACTTTTGCTCCTTGAATATGATACAACTTGGGGTCTATCTTTCCTGAGAGAATCACTTGACATCAACTTTTTTAGACTATCTAGCAACAATCATCTCATGCAAGCAGTTAACACTGCCCAACAATGGCTGGACAGATAACCTCCTTTGAAATGATATTAATTGTAAACATGTTAACTGGCTCATCATGAAAGAGGGCTTTGTATTAAACAAGGATCATAAGACAGGAAGAAGAGAAGTAAAAGAATGTCTAGGGACACAACTGTCTCCTTGAGAAAGGTGTCTGAAAAATGGTTAGTGAGGACAGAGTCTAGTTAAGGCATAAGAGCTTGGAGTTTGAAGGAAGGTAGAGTTAATAAGTCAAAGTTACTTGTTTAGCTTGGTTTTTATAAGGAGACTTCAAGTCTAGTCTCTAGATCTTCATGAGAGGGCCGAGTTGCTCTGGGAGGGTGGGCATCGTGGCATACGGTGACCTTAGAGGGTTCTTAGCAGAATGTTGCTAGGGAGATACCAATGTGGTGGTGTGCTAGGATGGAGGACCCTACTAAAGTCTTTACTGCCACACTCTAAAGTTGGATGTGCAGACGTGTAGCTCTTAAAAAGAAGTGGCATTTAGTGCCAGGGACCGCTTCTGGCCTTAAAGTGCAAAGCATTATCTAGTGGATTCTCCAGCACGAGGGCAATCTCATGACTAGGTAACCCTCCTCTCTGCAGTTGATCTGTGTCTGATGCCAGGGCATCTGGGGATAAGGATGAACAGGGCTGTGCCATTGTCTGTATGGTTTCCTTTTAAGGAATAGTGTGTTAAAGGGGAAAGGCACTGAAGGCTGACCTATTTAGTGATCAGTTCTTCTTATACAGTCACATAGTGGAAAGAATTCTTCTGGAAGAAACTGATTTGAGTAAAGAAGAAAAGTTATTTATATTTGAGCTGTTTCTTCTGGAACTGAGTACTTTGTAAGACAACACACAGTTTCTGAGTTTTATTTTCTGTCTTAAGAACAGAGCAAGAGGGAACACAGACTATTTATGTATTTATGTATGTATGTATGTATGTATGTATGTATGTATGTATGTATGTATTTATATTTTTAATCTGAGTCCTTCCCTGGTTTTCATGTAAAAACCATTGGTATAGTGACTTGAAGTCCATTTTAGGTAAAGTGCCTCAAATAACCACCAGATGGCACTAACACCCAGCCTAAACCTAGGCAGGCTCAAGTCTATTCAACTGCAAAATTTGTGCTGTGAGAACTCAGGCACAATTGATGGACGTCCTGATTACTTATCTGGAAGCAAATGCTGTGCATTTGTAGAAAAGACTGAGGAAAAGTGTGCCCAGAAGAAGTGAAGGTAGTCAGACAGGACGTTTTGACAGTACTTAGAAAGTTCTAGAATGAGGTGTTCCCCGCAGTCTAGTCAGCACAGCAGAGGACAGCCTTAGAACTCATTGTGAGGCAGACTTGGGACTGACCAGTACTCAGAAATAACCAGTGCTGGTTACTGTCCTTGGCTAGAACTCAGATTGCCTCATCATCATCATGTGCTATTAATTTTGAGACAGGCTCTTGCTATGTAGCCCAGGCTTGACTCGGACTTGCTTCAAATAGCAAGCTTCCTACCTTAGACTTGCAAGTGCTTGGATTCTAGATGTGTGTCATCACGCTCAGCTCAAACATAAGATGTTAAACGTGACCTAATGGGACTCGCACAGCTAGACATACCCTTATCGCCGCCACGTGCACATTGCTTGTTGAAAGACAAAGTGCCCGTGAGATATGGAGAGATAGGAACAGGAACTTTACCTGGGAGTCGTTGGTTGACACGTTGTACCAAATGACGGATGCCCACGCATTAGGCAGTTGGCTGACATTAGAAATCATCACCACAGGTAACGAGCTGGTCTAGTTTTTTTTTAAAAAACAAAACAAGTTATTAGAGGTAGCCCAAATATGCATTGATGCTACTCTTCACCTTCTTGTCTAAAGGCCATCAAGCTAACCCCCCTTTCCAATCCTGGAACCCAGGTGCCATTCTAAGACCTTTCTGTGCTCATACAAGCTCCGAGTACAGTAAGAAAAGGAACAGGAACCCTTTCAGGTCACCTGATGCTAGCAATCAGGCAGTTTCCTCCATATCTTCCTCAACATTGAGAAATGTCTGTTCTTCCTCAAGTCACACATTGCCTCAAATGCAACCAAAGCAGCTTCAGCAATGATTTACTAGTTATCCACCTATAAGTTATGCTAAAGAACTTAATCTAAAATCTGGAGAGATGGCTTAGTGGTTAAGACCACGCACTGTTCTTCCAGACATTTTGAGTTCGATTCCTAGCTACCATATGGTGGGTGGTTTACAATCATCTGTAATGGGATCTGATGTCCTCTTTCGGTGTGTTTGAAGACAGTAACAGTGTACTCATATACATAAAATAAATAAATAAATCTTGATCTAAATTTACTCTGGGAATGAACCACTATAATCAAATTATGATCTAGAACCTGGCTAAAGTCCACACTGGAAGTGGGGTTTTACTGTAAAAGCTGGAGAGGTGAGCTATTAGAGTTGGAGCTGCCTGGTCTATTTCTGCAGAACAGTTTAGTACTGTTAGTGTTGCAGTTCTCCATCTTATGAAGTAAACAGCCTTCCCAGCCTAGCCTGGGAAGCTAAGGCCTGAAGAGAAGTCCCTTCCTAATAGTCATAAAATCTCCAAGGACAGCCCCAAGAACTGAGGGACTGAGCAACTTATGGAAGGAGAGGTTTAGGGAAAAGAAGTGGAGGGTTTTTACACATTTTTGAATGCATTTGTGTAAAAAGGGAAAGGCAGAATTTAACACAATAGATTCTCAAGTAGAATCTTACTCAAGTTGCCTGAAATGGAGCTTGTTAATGGATGCACTAATTTGTTCGTTGAACATATACTGGGCCTTTAGCATGTTCTAGGAATTGTGAACAGACAATCGTGCACAAGCAATGTGTGGTGCTCTGACTTCAAAGGGCTCATAATTAATGTGTTCAATTTATCCCCAACATACTGCCAACACTCTCACCACAGTCCTTTGTTCATTACATCAGATAACCCCCCCAGGAGATTTTTAGATAGAACTTAAATTTTTAGAAAATATATCACTACATGATATAGTTCAAAGATAGTTATTTCTCTTTATGCTTTCTGTTGAATATCCCTGATTCAGAAAATAATAAAAATATAGACAACCAATCATTTACCGTATATTGAATTCACAAGGGTCATGAAATCTTTCTCATTCTTATATTTAACCAGAATGGCATCTAACTACTTACCACACATTTGATGTTCTGTTTTTCTACATAATATATGAAGAATAGACAAAAATTCAGAAGGACTGGGCTTTTGCTATCAATGCTGACATGTTGCTGTAAATATTACTAGCAAATCAATGTTTCTTGAGAAACCCACCTCTAGGTTAATGGTGAGGCCATAGAGGCAGATCTGGGTCTCAAAGGTTATGGAGTGCAGCTCCTCTGTCACCATGTGGCAGCCCTGTGGGGAGACAGATGGGTCAGTTTCTTACAACAGCAACTTTTCTATCTGAGACCTGGAGTTAGTGGATGTTTCCCAAAGTTTCACAGCATTTAAAAATAAGGCAAATAATGACTTTCAGTTTCCAAAACAGGAGTTCTTGCTTTTAAAATTACGGCATATTTCCGGTAGTTGAAATGCAAAGTTATTCTTTATTCTAATTTTCTAAAACAAAAAAAAACTTTTCTAAACTAGTTCTTTAAATTTGCCAAATAACTTATAAAATAAGCCACATGTTTATGAATCTATAGAAAGAACTTATAATCTTATAATGAATTGTTCAGAAAAGAAATCGAGACCCCTATGGCTAAACATAGGTGAGATACATAAATTTTCTTCTGTTTGTTCCAAAAACTTTAATAAGATTTTAATAAAACAAAATTGTCATCTAGGTTCCCAGTGTGAGGCAGGAAAGTGTAGAAAAGTTGGAAGAGGAGTGGGTCTTAACTGAAAAACAAAGAGGCCCAAACAGGTCAGCTAAGAGCCTCAGCCCATGCAATGACTTCTACAGGACTCTTGACCTGGCCAGGCAACAAGTGCTTTTCTCTTCAGAGCCAATGAGTCAGTGGGATTAGGAAAACTTTGCATTCTGGGTAGACAACTTGCAGTCAGGAGCACAGTGTCAAGCTGAAGGGAGGATGATTCCGTGAAATTCTGTGGTGATATCCAGGCCCTGTCTGCACTTGACATCTGATCTACTCAGTCAGGCTTTAAGCCTTCAGAAAATAGATCTTGGACATGGACCAGAGCAGAGGTGAACTCACCAGTATTACCTTTTGGGAGCTGCTCCCTAAGAAACAGCCAGCTCCTAATAACTCCTCCTTGATTCTACAGTCTCAACACGCACAGAAGACTGACCTCTAAATGGCTTCTATGACCTTAGTTGTGAAATGTCAAGCTAATGATCAATAGACATTTGACAAAGTCTTGCACATGTGATACAGGTGTGAAATAAAAAAAATCTGAAGAAAATATAAAAACAAAATATTTTTTAAAAAAGTAAACAATGTATACCAAGCTCAGTTTGTTCAACATAAATGACAAATCAACCAATTCTAATGAGTGGTTATTGCTTCTAAGTTGTGCCAAGCAACTGTATAAGAGTTGAAGAAATGCCAATCACAATGAATAAATGAAAAGCCACAGCCCTCATTGCTGTAAACTTCCAGAAAACCAGAGATTAAATGAGAAATCTGAGGTTTCAGGAGTACAGAAATGAAAGGATAATTTGCAAATGACTGAGAATCAGAATATAAAGTAACTAGAGGACAATAAGGGATTTTTAACTTCTGAAGAAAATTATTTCTAACTCAGAATTCTATACCCATCCAAACCACCAGTCAGGAGTGACCATGAAAAGTGTTTCAGACATGCAAAGCCTCAGGAAGCTAAAGCTAGTTGCTGAAAAATCTTTCTGAAAGCTGTTGAACGAGTTTCCCTAATTAACAATAATAATAATAATAATAATAATAATAATAATAAAGTCAGCTAAGAAAGAGGAGGACATAGACCAAACCAGAAGAACCAGGGAAAGATAACATAGAAAAGAAAACCAAACAACCAAACAAAAACAGATCATGTAATAATTATACAACAGAATTAGAAGGTAAACAGGCAATACTGAAGGGAGAAATTACAGCCCAAATCAAATGAAAGTTGTAGTTTTAAAGACTAGAAAAGTCCACTAGCTATGGGAACAAAGAATATAGCCATGAAGGAAAAGAAAGAGAAACACTCAGATTGACATGCTTAACCATGTATGAGGAAGCTTCTCTTTCGGATGAAAAGTTTAGGGCTACATGAACAACAAGTTCTTAAGTTGATTAAATAAACACTCAAAGAGCCACTGTATCCAGAGAAAACTGAAAGCAACACAAGGATGGGAACATAACCACAGTATGCTGCTCAACCCAGATGTTGAATTGTATATAATTGTAATTTCTTTGTATAATTTATGAAAGTAGAGGGAAATTTATATGTATCAATACATCCCATAAAAAGGTCATAACCTAACCTTGTGTTCAGGAAAGAATTTAAGAATGTAATATGCAAAATTAAAAATTCAAGAGATAACAGAATTACATTTACCTCTCAAAAAGTGAATTTAAGGGAAGGGTTTAGGTGGGAATGACTGGAAGTGAAATTGCCATTTTTCTCTGATGACACCCTACAGTACTTTGCTATGCCTACAACCAGCAGAACTGTCACCATCTAGACGTTTACTAGACAAATGGGATGTCGAGCCCAGGCTTACAGAATCAGACTTTGAGTTTTGACAAGAACTACAGGTAGGATTTGGGAAGCAATTATTCTTGATGTGGTCCATTAACATTTCATTTAGTCTCAAAAAAGGACGTGGGACATTTTGTGATAGAAAGCTTAAACCATTTATAAAACAAGCCTAGGAACAAGTGAGCAAAAGTGGACTTGTCTAAATTAGAACAACTGGGTAAGTTCTGAGAGAACAGGGTCACCCTGAGAGAAACAAGGAAGAACACTGACTATCAGTAAAAATTTTGAACCCACTGTGTCCATTTTGAAATAATAAACATTAGTCAAATATGATATGAATAAGAATTGCACGAGAAGTTTGTTAATGTAGGGTGTGATAAGCATATGATTCAGAGGAAAAGTACAGATTGAAAAAGCCTTTTCCTCTTGGGCTGGAAGGTCGTCGTATGGTTAAGTGCCCAAAAGTAGTGAGAGGAAGAGACTGGAGTCACTTTGCGTCAGGTTAGCAGGAAGTTATATATAATATAATGCTGCTTGCAAATCCTTTAGACAACCACTAAAATCACTAAATCTTAGTACACGAACATACAAAGTAGACAATTTCCCTTCCCTACACAGCCTTGAAGTCTGTTTTCCTTTTGGCTGAGCAAAAGACAAAGTAACTCGATTCTATTAGGACACAAAACTATTTTTAACTAAGAAAACCTCACTAGCTCTGAGGAAAGGTGCTTACACTCTGCACATTACTAAGATGACTGAGGAACCTAAATTTTCATTTAATGTTTCTTAAGGAGAGTTCTTTACTTTTAAAACCCAGTTCATTGGTAGATAAGCATGTGCAAATTTTTGAGAGGCTTCCAGCAGGCATGCAAATGAAAACCTAATGCTTTCATAACCAGAAATCAAGTTAAAAATTTGTTACAATATGGTCTACCCACCTGCTTTGACATATAGCCTTTTAGTAACTTAGATGACTAGCTTGGCACCTCAGAGTTTTACTTGAGCTTGGTGGTGTGGCTAACACATGGCCCTTCTGGCTCATTACCCATGACTTTCTCTTCCACTTCTGTGAAGGACCTCAAATGACAATCGTGACTCCTAGGCCCTTCCTTGTGCCTAGAGATGACTTTGTCTCTATAGATCTATTGTACAGAAGGCTGTAGCTGGAAAAGGCCTTCCTGAATATGAGATCCTATAATCCAGTGACATAATTAGATATACACATTAGGCTCTGCCTTTAGCTCTCGGGACAGGATTTCTATGGCTTGTATAAACAGGGTGACAGAAGAACCCTTTATTGTTGTTTTGAGATAGGTTCTTATCATTATACAGCTGAGACCTATCTGGAAATCACTATGTAGACAAAGTTGGCTTCTCACTCTCAGAGATCTGCATACCTCTGCTTCCTAAGTGTTGGGTTAAAGGTGTGAGCCACCAAGTTAGCCTCAAGGTTCTTTTGTTCAAATATTTGGTCTTTGACTTTGCACACAAACTTTGTGATTTCTTGGCAAAAGCATTTTTGTTTCAGATGAAGTGACTCTGGTGGCTTCTGGATATACTTGCAGGATGAGGGCTGGATGCCAGGGTCACTAACCATACAATTACAAGTTGAAGGTTTCACACCAGCCCTAAACTCTTGAGAAAGAGAAAAGAGCTGGAGGCTTCATTATCCCCATTGACCTATAATGCAATCAACCATGCCCACTTAATCCCTCTGTAAAACCTCCAAAGGACAAAACTTGAGACCATTCTGTATGAATCATATGGTGGTTCCTGAAGGTGGCATGTCACTGTCCTTGTCACATGTCTTCTACATGTCTTACATATCACTGTTTTCTTTATTATGGCCTCTATGATACATTGGGAAGTAGAAATGAGTTCTATAGGCTTCTCTAGTAAATTAACTGAACCCAAGAAGTGGCTTGTCGGAACCCTGATTCATTGCGTGTTAGTCAGGAACATAGACTACAGATGTGATTTGTATTTGACAGGGTAGAAAGCCAAGTTTCAAGCATCATCTCTGCTCATTCTAGTATGTAGCTTAAATGATAGGATTATGTATGAATGTAAGACTTCATTAAAGATGTCTTCCTCAGCTTTTTTAAACATTGTGACACGTGTGTTTACCATCCAAGTGGAGGGTCTTGGAACATACATGTGGGAGAAGCAGGATTAGGACCACAGAAGGGTGGGAGAGAGAGGGAGATTGTGTTATTGTATGAGAAATGAAGCTTCCACAGAGCAATAATTACAGTAAGGAAAATTTCGTGCTTTAGGATTTTGTTTTGTTTTAATTTGGATAATCAGAAATCTTCTTGGAGATTCTAATTGCTGTTGTTTACATAAAATCCCCTGATCCATTATGATGCACATGTACAACAGAACATGGCAGGGTGGCCAACATCCAATACACGTGATCGACTAAAGAAGTCTGACAGAGGGCGCATCATTAATGTCCAATGCTTCAAAGCCTCCATTACTTTGTCAGTGCAATCCAAGGCAGATGCCTTTCAATTTCACAGTCTTGGAGTCTTTCCCTCACAGATCTAGAACATTTTACAGATAAGAAGAACCACAGATGTCTATTCTAAAAGCTACCTTCATGACCTGTGCTGACTAGTTATCTTGACACAGGCTAGAGTCATAGGACAGGAGGGAACTTCAATTAAGAAAATGCTTCCATAAGATTAGGCAGTAAAATGCCGGGCGGTGGTGGCGCACACCTTTAATCTCAGCACTTGGGAGGCAGAGGCAGGCGGATTTCTGAGTTCGAGGTCAGCCTGGTCTACAGAGTGAGTTCCAGGACAGCCAGGACTACACAGAGAAACCCTGTCTCGAAAAACAAACAAACAAAAAAGATTAGGCAGTAAAGTGTTTTTTTAAATCAGTGATTGATGGAGGAGGGCCAGCCCATAAGAAAGCAGTCTGAGCAAGCCATAGGGAGCAAGCCAGTAAGCAGCATCCTTCTATGGCATCTGCATCAGTTCCATCCTTCAGTTTCCTGCCCTGCTTAAGTTCTGGTCCTCACTGTTTTTGATGATGAATTGTTCTATGGAACTATGAGTGGAATAAACCCTTTCCTCCCCAAGTTGCTTTTGGTCATGGTGTTGTATCACAACAATAGTAACCTTGACTAAGATACTACCCAAGATAATTACAGATTAAAATAAAAGTATTTAATAATAAGAAATTTGACAATTGGCTAAACAACATGACTAGGGCTCTGCATAGCAGAAAGTATACAAACTAATGAAAGGTATGTCTCTTGACTGTCTAGTAGCATATCCTGGAGTGCTAGACAATATGAATCAATGATTAATTCTTCTAGTAAGAAGAATTCTTGTCTGTTCCTTCATGTTTGCTTGTTTGATTGCTTAAGATGGGTGTTCGGTAGCCTAGGCTGGCTTTGAACTTGCTGTGAGCTGAAGAATACCTTGAAATCTCCTGTCTCCCCTCCTCCCCCTCCTCTGAGTACTGAGGTTACAGGTGTTCCAGCCCTTTGCTTGTTTAGCAAGCCATAACCTACATAACACAGGGAAAACTGTAGTACTTAAGAACCAATTATTTCAGCAAATATTTATCTAGCAAGTTAAAAACAACAAAAACAAAGCTAAGATCTAGCTTGGATATGGGAAATAATGAGAAGAGGGGCTAGTGATACAGTTGTACCAGAGCCCATAGTCACACACTCATAAGAAATTCTTGGAAGTGACGTGTTCTTAGCATGTACAACGAGGATTCCGGATGGATGCTCCACACTCAGAAGGCTGGGTTTCTTACAACACCTCCATTCAGTTCAAAGAAAATCATCTTGCTGTGAACTGCTGGGGCTGGTTGGGTCATGAGTAGTCTATGTTTGAGAACACTGAACCATGAAAGATCATTTGTTTGGTTGTTTAGTGAAGGGAAACTAGTCACTCAGCCTTCACTGATAGCTTCTTTGTACTTCATTCCTTCCCAACACCTAGAATCACCAACACTTCACTCTGTGGCTAAAGTCACTTATCAGTCAAGCCTGCTGACCCAGAGCGATCTGGAGAGACTACAGTGCCAGCAATCCTTCTAAAAGGGCCTCGGCATGCTTGTTTTATGTGATAGAGTGGCAGCTTCGCATTCTGGTCACTTGAGAGATGACAGAATAATTTTATTTGTTTGTTTGTTTGTTTTTATTGTGACTCTCCCTGGGAAGGGACAAAGTTGGGACAAGGATGCAGTTGCTACCCCTCAAGGTATGAAGTATTCCAGAACAAAAATTTAAAGTTCGTTTAAAAACAGCCTAAAGCTCCTACCCTTTCCTACTTCTGAGGATCGTAAAATTTTAGACAAAGAAGCATCAGAGATGATCTGTTCTAATGACTTTTAAAAAGAAAAATAATTTGGGTAGAGGATGGGGTTTGGGATGTGTGCCATAACTCGAGTTGGGCAGTCAGAGGAAAACTTGTGGGAGTTGCTTCTCTTCCCTCACCGTACGGCTTACAGGAATTAAACATGGGTCTCCTCATGATTGGTGACAAGCTGCTTTACCCACGGGGCCATCTCACTGACTGGAGCTTCCTTGTTTTGTTAAACATCAAAACATATTTTTAAAATTTCCTATCTATGCTCCCATCTGGAAAAAAAAAGATTAAGTAAAGCTGACTCAGAGTGACACAGTTTAATATCCAGTCCAAGGCGGGGGGTGGGGGGGGAGGTGTGGAGGAAATCATCTGTGCAACGTGTGGAAGTTTCACCTAACAATAAAAAAGCCTATGGCCAATGACCTGAGGCAGAATTAGAAGGTGGGCCATCCAGTGGGGGTAGGGGGGTGGGGGGAAGGAGGGGATTCTGGGAGATAATCAGGCATGAGAGACTCACCCCAGACACAGAAGACAGTCACATGAAGCTGAGGACCAGGCAACCAGCCACATGGCATGGCTTAGAATAGAATAAACAGGTAATCGAGCTATGAAGTAGTCAGGGAACAAGCAAAGCTCTTGGTCTAGGCATTTATTTATATAGAAGAAGTCTCAGAGTCATAATTTTGTTAACCTGGTTGTGAGTGGAAAGGCCCAAAGTTACAGAAGCTTTAACTACGGGAGGGAATTCTTGAAACTTCTGTTTGGTTCTTGGAGAAAAGAATTAGTGACAGGCTACTTCCTCCCTTTGCCTAAGCTTAAAGCTAGTTACAGGGTATCTAGGGGAGAATGGAGATGTCCCCATCACCTTGACATCCCCTTGTCAGTTAAACATCATCCAATATGAGTCTCACAATCACAAAAGCAAAATTTAAGAACCGAAGCTTGTGTGTGTGTGTGTGTGTGTGTGTGTGTGAATAATATAGGTCAGTATAGGGTCAGTATAGGGGTCTTTAGGGTGGAATCAAATCTCTCAAAACAAGAAATTTCCCAAAGAGGGCATATAGAAATGTAGTCTGAGGTTTCAGAGACCATGCAGATAGGGGTTGAGGCCATCTTTCCAGCTAACCATGTGTATGGCACATGGACAGAGAAAGAGGAGGACCTATAGTAGTGTCAAATCACTGAATGTGAGCTTCCACCAATGCAATACCTGGCCTCCATGGAGTAGGCAGCACAAGTTCCTAATCTGTAAGAACCACAGCCAACCTATGCGCACACACCACCAATAAGCCACACATCACTCTTCCTTGGTTCTGTCAACAACCCTGGAAGTGTAGGTAACATTAACCACGTTCTGTAGATAGAAAAATTGAGAGGACAGAGGCTTGAAAAGTAAAGCCCAATTCAAGTGCTGTTTTCGTATTCCCGAGGCTTAGCAGGGATGCAAAGGGGGAGGTGGTGGAACCCAGCAGAGAAAGGGCATTCATGTTTCCTAAAGAAATGTTATGTTCATTTCCTTCTAGGCTTGGGAAGGTGTCTATGCTGAAATAGCTCCCACTTCTGAGCTAGTATATAGCAGGCCATGTGTGAGGTGAGGTGCTCCACCCTCCCAGAGATTGTAAGATTCCCAAAGGGACACATCCCAGAAAGATGAGCAGTGTAGGATGTCAAGGTTCATTAACTGCCTGGTGCAAACTTGAGTGAGGTCAACTTGAATATGTATGCTACCCACTTAGCAGTGCTATCGCCAGAATATACACCAGGAGCAACTGTTAAATGAATTCTCAGCAGGGTTTGCCCACTTGCTGCAGGTGCTCCTAGATAAGCATTAGCAACCTTTGAAGCTTGAAAATAAGGTCACGGTATCCTTGCTTTCCATCTTCCTAACTACCATCATTGGCCCTGTGGGGTTATAAACACCACCGACTTATATTCCAACTATTCTTTTCCTCCCTTTCCTTTGGTCATTTCTACTGACCAAACCCCTGATGACTGGATCATCTTTCTTTACATGTTTTATACCAGACAGCTGTGTCTTAAGCACACAAAACAGTGTTTGAGCTTGTGGCTTATTCTAAATGTACCTTGACATCATACTAAGATTCTGTCAATAGGGGGAGCTCAAAGAATATCATAAACACAATAGCCCCGCTTTAACAAACTTGAAAAAATAAAAAATAAACAAAGTCATTGTATGGCTGTATGATTTTGTTATCAACTGGAAAATAAGAGGACATAAATTCAAAGCAATATAAGTCGACGTTACTAATAAGACAGTGCTTGGGTTTTCTATAGAGGAAGATGATTTACTTAGAACTCTGTCTCTAAGGAAATCCTAGTACAGAGTTTTATTTCACGTTGGTAAAGATGACAATGTTCTGCAAGAGTTGAGCTATTTGGATGTATTCCCATTGGATGTGTTTTGCTTAAGAAAAGTTCAGAATAATTGCGCTTGGTTTGTTCAGACTTGTAAATAATAACATTCAGGGATGTCAAGCTGAATGAAATATTACAACTGTGTTCAAAATTCCACTGAGATATGCGTAATGGGCTTTTGTTTATAATGTTTTCTATAAGAATGGTTCAGGAGACATAGAAAAACTTTCACGGGAAAGAATTCCTCTTATTTATTTTGTTAGAACCCTCAGACTCAAAAGCTCCATTCTCTGTGCAGTGAGTGGGAGGAAAGACTCACTTGAGGCCCTGCCTTCAGCAGCGACTCCAATCAGGAAGAAGCACGGCTCGGCTTCCATAGGGCCATGGAGTATAACAGTTTCTGAGGTGCAACTGAGCCAATAAAGAGTTCACAGAAGGGAACATGACTGGACACTAAACCTTTGTGGTGAGTCGTGTGTGTTGTGTGTGCGTGTGTGTGAGAGAGAGGAAGGGGTGGGAGAGAGAGAGAGAGAGAGAGAGAGAGAGAGAGAGAGAGAGAGAGAGAGAGAGCGAGCGAGCCACTAGATGCTGGGTTTACAAAGTTCTTCCACATGATTTAACCATCTTTGTCTTAAGAGCTATGATTATAAAGCCAGATGACTGGGTCTGCAGAGACTGCACTGTAACCTGCCTTTACTGCTAATCACTGTTTTGAGTACTCAGGCTCACCTCAGCAGGCTCTGAGCAAGGTGTGTGAGGTGTCATCTCCCACCACTAGAGCATAAAAAGTGCAACATTTCTTTATCATGTGAGTTTTCTCAAAGATAACATTTTCAGTCCCTGTTGGGCATGTGGACTCAAATTTAGATTTCCTATATTCAAACTTGAAGATCAAAACTATAATGACTAATTTTCTAGGCCAACTCAGAAGATGGCCTTAATGGTCATATCCAGCCTGGGATTTCACCAGTCTACTGACTGGAATGTGATTGCTCAGACCTGATTGCTCAGGCAAGTTTCAGTTTGTCCAGCTCACTTGGTGAAATGAGAACCTTAGAGATCAAAATAACTGATATTACACAATCAAATAATTATTTTTTCAGGTGTAATTTTTTTGTAATATTCCATAATTTTTAAAACTTACTTTACATCTGCAGGAATGGGGATGATTTTAAGATAGTTTGCTATAAAGGAGAGCTAATTAAAGAAACATGGCACCTCTATAAAATGTAATATAATTAAACTTTAAGGGGTTCTTTCAAGACATGCTTTCTCTGTGTAGCCCTGACTGTCCTGGATCTCGCTCTGTAAACCAGGTTGGCCTTGAACTCACAAAAATCCACCTGCCTTTCCCTCCCTACTGCTGTGATAAGGGCATGTGCCACCACTGCCTGGCTACAATGAGACAGTTTGAATCGCATTCTCCAGAAGGACCGGACATGATGGACAGCTGCTAGCCATGTGCAGCTATGTCCGTCAAAAGTTACAAAAGCATATTGGCGTATTTTTGAGGCTTAGATCTATAACAGAGGATTTGACTGATATACCAGAAGGTCAATGTTTTCTCCTCAGGGTAATATGATGTCTTATTCCTCTTTAAACATTTCCATATTATCTGCAGTGAGCAAGCTTTAGGTTTATAGTTGGGAAACACAGATTTGATTTTATATACAATTAAGTTGTTTAAGAGAAACTAATGTTTTCTAGGAGAACCCGAGTCAGCATTTCTTACCTCGTTTCCTTTACCCCCAGCACTGCACTTCATCTCCTTTGGTTGCTTTGAGAAAGAAAATAATAGTGTTTAGATGGAGGGTCATTATCAGTAACACATCAAGTCAGTCACTCCTATGTCTTCACTTTCAGAAAGGTGGAGGTCCTGTTGTCTCTCACTCACTGAAACTTCACTTATCTGCTGAGATCCAAAACAAGTTAAAACTGAAAACCAAACTCCAAATGATTATATATATATTTCTTTTTTTCAGATAGAAGTCTTTCTGCTAACCAGCTTGTTGTTTCAGAAAGTGAACCTTAAGGCTGATTCAGTGGTGTCAAACACCCAGGTGGGCACTGGGTGTTATTTAATAAACCAGAGAAATAGCATGTTTCTGGAAAGAAAGGCAATAGGGTCTTTGGAAATCTAAGATCTCTCTCTCTCTCTCTCTCTCTCTCTCTCTCTCTGTGTGTGTGTGTGTGTGTGTGTCTGTCTGTCTGTCTGTCTGTCTGTCTCTCTCTCTTTTTGTGTGTGTGTCTCTGTGTCTCTGTCTCTCTCTCTCTTTCTCTCTCTGTGTGTGTGTCTCTGTCTCTGTCTGTCTCTGTCTCTCTGTCTCTCTGTCTCTCTGTCTCTCTGTCTCTCTGTCTCTCTGTCTCTCTCTCCCTCTCCCTCTCCCTCTCCCTCTCCCTCTCCCTCTCCCTCTCCCTCTCCCTCTCCCTCTCCCTCTCCCTCTCCCTCTCTTTCTCTCTTTGTGTGTGTGCACAAAAGAGAGAGAGCAGAAAGAGAGCTCTAGTTCAAGAGGAAGTCTTAAACAAGAGAAGCCCATGATAGGGCAGGGACCAGAGCTTTCTAAACTCTCCAAAGTGGAGTGGGCAACATGCAATGATGTGCTGGGACATCCCAAGAACGGCCCAAGCTGTTGTGAATTGAAAATGCTTTCTGCTACACGTTATTGGGTGTCACTTCCTGAGGGACTTTAAAAATGAAACTATAACTGCTCTGAATTTTAACACAGATCTCTGCTGCTTTTATGATGAACACTGGCCAGTCACCATGAATAAATGCAGCTCTGCCTTGCTACTGTTAAGACCTCACTGTCTGAGTTCTTGTTATATGTCCTTTCTACTGTGTTAATTTTTTGATGATGGCATGGTTTGTTTCTCACTGTGATACTTGATATCATGAAGGAAACACAGCAAAATACTCTGAATTATACAGCCCATTAACAAAGCCAGGGGAGGAAGATTGGTGTGGTCTTACTTGCTTCTTACCAAATGTCTAAACTCCACTGAGAGGCTCCCATTGGAAGATTCCTCACTGGACATAGCCTTGACGTGAGTTCCACAAAGCACAAATCTTCTATTGCTAGGGAGAAAAATCTTTGCTTTTAAAATGGTTTTGGGTCAACATATACTTAAGAAATAGCAAAAAAGAACAAAATAAAGCTACAAAGTAAATATCTTACCTTAGAGTTGAAACATTCCTGTAAAACGAAGAAGAGATTTTAAAATGAGCTGTTTATTAGATCCAGGAAGATACTCCTAGACTACTTCAAATTATACACATGGAGCATCATCTAAACTTCTTAGTAAAGTTTTAAAAATGAAATCTTTACAGAGTTCAGTTAAATGTTTGAGTTTGAAGTCAAATATTTAAAGTGGAGTGATATGTAAAGTAAAAGAAATAAAATACAAACATTCAAATTTATTGTATAAGAATTTTAAAAAAATCTTTCATTGCCATATTTAAATTAAATTAGGAAGCTTACTTGTCAATGGACGCCTTTACTTTCACTTGATAGTTTAGTTCTGGCAATTTTATTAGTAATCTGGAAAGAGACAGGAATAAAGAATCAAAGATAAAAAATGGGAAGTATTAAAAGCTTTTTCTACATTTAAAGAAATATATTTCTAGCATATACATATTATACATTATCTCCACTTATATGTTAATGTGTTTTAAAATGTAAAAACCTCTTTACTCTGGGACTTTACTGGTACCAGTCAATGTCACTATTGACAAACACATTTGCTGTGTGCACATTTTCCCAGTTGATAGGTAGTAGATAATACATTGGCCCATTCTGAAAAACAGCTGCATGTTTGGGTTGAGATCTGGATGACATATATATATAAAAGCTTCTTTGCAAGTCTATTAACATGAGCCCATCTTCTCATACTGCAGAAACAAACACTTTGTAAACACAGCAAAACTAAATAGTTTTGAGAATTTTTATAGTGAAAATATTGAGAAAGACCAAACTTCTAAAATGAATATAGAAAATTCTGATTTTATTATATTTGTAGTTTCAAGCATAGTAATATATTTTCATATATTTCATATGCTCATAAGTTAAAAAAAAACGCCTAACTTGAAAGGAACAATTCAAGTACAGTTAAGAATTCCTCGAATTCCTTCTTTTGATGTCAGCCTTTATAATTTTTTTGCTTTTCACCACCAAATCCTCAAGGTATCCCATAATGTGCTATGTCTGTGGGTTCCTTGCAGCATACTCAATCATTCACCGACCTATTCATACATGCATGCATCCATCCCAAGCCCTATACCCTCAATATATACTGAGCTCCTCGTGTACACTGGGTATAAACTTAGATGTCCGGAAACTCATGGAGCACAGATTGGCTGAGAGAGAAAGCTGGGCGCAGCTATGTGTAGAAGAATCCAGCTCAGCAGATGAGATGTATATAGTATGGAGGAAACCACAGCTTATCAATGGCCCAGGCAAAACTATGTATGCAGTGAAGCAAAGGGTCTTTAAATGTCTTGCATGAATCACAAAGTTGGCTCCAGAGCAATATGTGTTAAGTGTAAGATTGGTAGTAGATGGTGAAGACGGTGGTTTCAGAATATAGACGAGTTTGTTTTTTTCTTTTCCCTCTTTCTTCTTATTTGGCTCCAGAAAGGACTCCATCTACTGTAGGACACTGATGACTGAGCCTAGAGCCATGGGCTTCAGATCCCTTTGGGGGCTGCTTATCAGATATTTACATTATAATTCATAACAGTAGCAAAATTACAGGTATGAAGTAGGAACAAAATAATTTTATGGTTACAGGTCATCACAACGTGAGGAACTGTAGTAAAGGGTCACAATGAGGAAGGCTGAGAACATAGAATCTCCATATTACCTTCCCTATGAAATAGGAGAGCACAATGCGATGGCAGAGAGAAGCTTTCGGGAGGGGGAGGAACCTTGCATGATCTAGCAATAAAGTTGGTACAAAGTTCAGGAAAGAAAGATGAGGACCCAGCAGTGAAGTTGAAGCGGAAGACAGGATGCCCACACCAGGATAGTGATCTATCCTTCGGCATCATTTTAAACAAATGTGAAGTGCTACCAGCTCAGGCACCTCTTCTGCTCAAAATGTTTTGCTAGACAATCCTTATTACTTCCTCTTTTTTTGCATAAAGTATTTTCAGCATCCTTTCATCTACATGGATGGATATCCATTACCCCTCACCCTACTTTCTGTGTTACTGTCTCCTGGGTTCTATAGAGGCACTGAGATGGGGAATAAGAGAACAAGTTTTGAGAGCATAATTTTTAAAAGGAACCTGGCTACCCTCTGTTTCTGTCCTTGTATCTTGGTGCAAAATTCACACAAAGAAATTGAGAGATTTAATTAGGGGTTTTGAAATGCAAATTGAAAAGCATCTTTCCTTTAACAATTGGGTTCCAATGCTGCTATGAGATCAAGACTCCTGCCAAGAAAGCCTTCAGTTACTCTCTCCCACAGACTCCAACAAAGACTTCTTTAATTTGCTTGGACTTCCAAAGGTGACTATGGGCATCTTTGGGGTGGATTTTTAAGGCACAATAAAAATCTTTGAAAGTAAGACTGACACTGTCTTCAGTTTACTAGAGAAAACCCAAGTTTTGATTCTGATACAAGAGTACCAAATACACAAGAAACCACCGAAAATTCTACAGACCCCAGTCTCTAAATAAGGTACTCTGCAGGGATATGCTGAAAGCTGCGGTGTTCAGAGTTTTTATGGCAACCCCAATAAGCCATTTACCAGGTAATCACAGGGGAAGAACATGCTACTGCATTTCCTGTATATTCAAAGCCTCCTACAACCTGCCCCCATCTGACTTTTCTATTCTATTTCTCCCTGCTCCACTCTGTTCCCAAACAGACTGGAAGCCAGTATTTCTGTGCACTCCCTCCCCTGCAATTCTCCCTTCTGTCATTCCAGTCTTTTTCCACACTAACCTTTTCAACAATTAATCCCAGAGTGCCTGGTATTATGATTGCATACTTTCATGCTAATATCCCTCATGTCTTCATTAATTTCCCACGTTGTCATGCTCTTGACAAGCAAGTTCTCATCAGACCATTTCTGCAGGGATTTACCAAAGTGCAGCACTGCGCTTCCCAGCAGGTGCTCTATGAGGAGCCGCTGCGTGTAAGGCGCCTTAATTAGCACTGGCTACAGTGCCATAGACAGAAAAGCACAGAATGTGTTCTGCCTACCTCAGTTTCACAGTGAACTGAATGAGAGTTTTAAGTACCATCGGCCTCTGAGGGTGTGTTGGCATGCATGGCTGTCGTTCGACCACAAATGAGCTGGATAAAAAGGAAATATCATGTGAAAACATTAAAAAATATCGACAGGGCAAACCTAGAGAAATAGGATACTATTTTCCCTTAGAGTCCAAACACTTTACACCTAGGATATCCTAAAATCCTCACTCCACTCTAGTCTTCCCAGAAACTTCCAGATAATTAGTATAAAATAATAGAAAAAATGCCTGAAGATCATCCTGAATTAGTCATCTTTCTTTCTTTTTCTCCCTTCTTTCTTTTTTCCTTCTTTCCTTCTTTCCTTCGTTCCTTCTTTCCTTCTTTCCTTCTTTCCTTCCTTCCTTCCTTCCTTCCTTCTTTCTCTTTCTTTTTTCCTTCCTTCCCTCCCTCCCTCCCTCCCTCCCTTCCTTCCTCCCTCTCTTTTTCTTTCCTTCCTTCTTTCTTCTTTATCTTTCGTGACAGGATTTCTCTGTGTAACCCTGGTTATCCAGGAACTCTGTAGATCAGGCTGCCTCTACCTCTGCCTCCCAAGTTTCAGGATTAAAGATGTACACCACCACCGCTCAGCTAACAATAGTAATTCTTAATTGCTCTAATGGACTTAATACAGGTCCATGTTCACCCTATACAACAAAAGAGAGAGTTAACTTATATCACTTTGGACTGAACATTGGGACTTTTGGTGTGTATTACAATTCTTTTCTTCAGTGAACTTACACACAGTGCTTCCCGCTCTTCTTGCATGTAGAAGTCTTCTTTAAAATGTGAAAACTGCATGGGAGGTAGGTGCTATGGGTTATTACCTTATGGAAAACTGAGTCAGCTGCTGGGAGAAGAGGTGGTGATTAAGAAGCAAAGAGTGGAAATGTGGACCTACTCTCTGGGGTGCTATCATAGCTTCCTGGGGGCAGTACTCTCCACTGTCCGTCCACGTCAGGGCATCCCCACAGCTCCAGCCTGAGGGAAGTCTACAATCCTAGTGACTCACTTACTTCTTGAAAAGGTTGTAGATCAGGAAGGTAGCTCTCTCCAACAGGTGTGCTCTTTGAGTGGGGATGGGATCCCCTTCATAGGTCATCTTGGTAGATTGCTCCTGTAATTTCTCCAGTTGCTGTCTGAGTTGGAAAAGACTCTCTGCCAGTAGGGTAAAGCTAGGGAACAGCAAATGAGAAGGTTTTTTCTTTCCCCATTTAGTGGTCAAGCTAGTTTAACAACTGATCATATTTCATAAATAGTAAATAATTAAGTGATTATTAAATCAATTACAATTATGATTACTAACAATTCTTCATTTTTTCCTAACCCTTTTCTTCATGAATATGAATTATGTTCAATATTTTCTAATTTGTGCTTTTAATTTACAGACATCCTTTATGAAATATTGTCAATGTCTGGAACCAAATTCCTTTTGATTGGCATTTAGAGCCTGTTAAGTATGCATATTAAGACTATGGCTCCCACTAAAAGCCAGAGATAGACCAATTTAAAATACAGAGTACAGGACATGAAGAATGTTAACGTGTAAAACTCATCTTCCTTCCCTCTGTACACATTTGCAACTCCTGAGTGTTAGTGGGAAACGATGACTTGGACATTCTAGTACAAGTTAGTGTTTGGGAAGCCTTGCTTTAATATTCAAGTTTAACTCTGCTCATTACGCGTTCATCTTGGCTTAGAAACGGAGCTGAGGGTTAGGTCAGGATAGAGAAGACTTAGAGAGACTGAGACAGAGGAAGGGGAGGAGGAAGGGGTCTATAGGTAGAGGAACTGAGCCCCTCTCAGCAGTCCCTCAGCGACTCCCCTCTCAAGTACACAGAAAGGACCGGGAGAAGCTGTGGCCCTGCTAGCTTTCACTGCAGTCCCCATTAATTTGTGGTTTTCATTACTCCCTGTGTTGCTCGTCTTGTTTTCACAGTGCAATACTTTGGGTTTAGAGAATCGAGGAAAATCAGTGTGTTTGAAAACAAGCCCTTCTCTTCACTTGAGAAGGAAGCCTGAGATATGGCAAATTTCCATTTTCTTGAATTATCTCTTAGAAAGCCGTTTTGAATGGTAACTGAATGATCTTGTTCCTTCTTATGTTTTTCAGTTGTTCTCTCAGCCAGATCGTTTTATTTTGCAGTTATGAGTCAGAAAACCTTATCAATATTTGTATCCTTTAATGTAAAAAAATGATATCTACATTTAACGGTCTATCTACATATTAGGTAGCAATGCCTTGATGGAAATTTTTATGTCTCTTGTTATTGTGTTAATAGTTTTGTACAGGGTCTTGCTCTGAGGACCAAGGTGGCTTGGAACTTGCATGACTCCCTTGAGAGGCAGCTGTGTATTACCTTACCTAGCTTAACTTACTTTTTAACTGGTCAATAAACATTGTGTATATTTGTAGTTTTATACATGTTTTGCTATATTTATATCTTGAAGCATGACCAAATCAAAACTAAAAATATATGCATTGTCTCCCACAATCTTCTTCTGTATAGTAATTGTCAAGTATATAACATATTGGTAAGTACAATCATCATGGTGTATGGTTGATTTCCTAAGCTTATTCTTCTTTCCTACTGAAATTCTGCATCTTTGACCCACATCTTTCACAAAGTGAATGTATTTGAAAATATAAAGCTAAACGTTGACCTTATAACACAAGACACACATTTTTAAAAAGTTGTTTTACAGATTTTTGAAGCTACTGTTTATTATACCCAAAAAGACATGCATTGTAGGCTTCAAAAAAAAAAAGGGCATTTGAGTCTTTTAAGATTTCATGTTTGCTTATGGAGCAATTCTTATGTATGGGAAATGCTTCCTTTTTCTTCCCAAAGGAGGCAAGCTAAGAACACGGAGCAGTGGCTCCTTCCTGCTCAAGTGGTTCCCAGCTTGGTGGGGACTGTACTCTCACTGAGAGCAACTGCAGCTTGTGCTTCCTGTGGTTTTCACTAGAAACTAAAGTCAATTGTTTTACCAGTTCTGAAGCTGGTCCAGCCCATTGTGGAGTGGGCCTCCGATGCAGGCAATCTGCTGCCGCTTCTTCCAATCCTGCAGCTCTTCTAGTAGCATGCTGTTCATGAGCAGGTCTGTCTCATTCACTATCTGTGTCATCTTACTGAGCGCTTCCTACAGACAGAACACCATGTTACAGTTCAAAACACACTGGTCTGAGAGACAGAGAGTTGACTGAAATTAACCAAATATTTGATAGTGCCTTCTCAAACAATAAAGTCATGACAATTGAATAATATTGTGAGAACTGTGGCCACGGCTTGGCATTCCCATGCATCAGTCTAAAGTGTCCAGTGGGAACATCTATTGAATCCTGCTATCCTAAGCATGCATTTGAAGGCCATTTATAAGTGTTATCATTTATTTATATGTGTATTGGTGTTATGCCTGCGTGTTTGTCCAGCTGATGTGTGTGCAGTGCCTCCTGAAGGCAGAAGAGGTGTTGGATCCCCTAGGACTGGAGTTTCAGTTGCTTGTGAGCCACCATTTGCCAGTCTCAGAATAGAATATAGAACACTAATTTTTCCAATAGAGTTTTACATCATCTAGTAATTTTTAACTAAAAATGTGTACTATAACCCACTTCAGAACCTTAACAACCTATGTCTGAAACAGTGAAAAATAAAGCTTAGGTCTAGTTTCCACCTAAGTTAATAATCCTTCTGGCTATTGAATTATACAACTAAGGCTGGGAGGGCATGAAGCTGAGGTGGCCATACAAGTTTACCCAGAGACATGGAGAATAGTTCCTGAAAATTCTGCCATTTTCCATTAAGTGTAAATGAACTGATAAAATCTGAGGCCTTGGTTTTGTAGGATGAGATTTCAGAAAAGAAAGTCAGATAAGTGGCAAATTAATTTCTTCATCAACCTTTCTCTTGAAGTCCAGACTATTAAGCATTTCTTGCAGTGTCAAAACTTCCTGGTTCACCAGGATACTGTTCTTGTCACCCTGATCTGTGAAAGGAAGGAAATGAGATTCAGAATTATCTTTAGACAAAGCTTTTTGTTCCCCAAAGTAGTAGTGGCCACTGCCCCCTACAGAGCAATGCTCTTCACTTTTTTTATTCATTTGTTGGTAGTGGACAAAGGAAGATTTTGTAATGGATTTATTTTACTGGCCCAGCTTACACTAAGGATAACCTTGCTTGTTTTATATAAGGAAAGGAGGGGTGTTCTTTGTGCTTATGATTAAATCGTTTGGCTCATTCTCATATCTGTTTGTGTGTGTCAGGCTGCCATACAACCCAGGCTGGCTTTACACTGGCTGCATAGGTGAGGATGGTCATGAACCCTAGGTCTTCTTCCTGCCTACCTCCAAAGTACTGGGCTACAGGTATAAGCCACCACAACTGGTTTTCAACTCTTTCTAATGCACATAAAAGCTGAAAAATACTGAGAAAACTTAGATAATAAAATGCTACATTCAAAATAGTTTTATTGTTTACTATAGCTTATTGTTTGTTATCCTTAAGTTCATAGTTTACATGAAAATTAGAATTAATGTTTTCAAAGATGCTTGATGAAATACAGTGTTTTTCTAGGATCCCTGCTCCCTTTGATAAGTGATTAAACCCAAGTTGTGTTATTTCTTCTAAAGAGAAAATTGTACATTTAAATAATCATAAGCATTTTGAATATTTCATGGTGGTCATGACATCCTGAATATGACAGGCGACTGAAAGACACCTTCTTCAGAAAAATTAAACATTCGATAACAATTGTCTATACTGCCTTCACGGCATGTGTTAACATTTTAATAAAAGAATTATGTAAAATAGATATTTATATTTGTTTTGTTTTAAAAAGCATATTTTGAAATCAAAGTTTGAAGTAAGTAAAATTGTAAAAATATTTCAGAGTTCCCATCTTTCCTCGTTAAGATGGTTTGAATAGGAATGGTCCCACAGGCTCATATGTTTTAAAGGTGGATCCCCAGTTAATGGAACTGTTTGAAGTGGATTAGGGTGGGTGCGGCTTTGTTAAAAGGAGGTGTGTCACTGGGGATAAGCTTTGATGGTTCAAAAGCTTATGCCAGCCCCAGTGTCCTTTACTCTGCCTAAGGATCAGGATGTAGCTTTCAGCTATTGGTCCAACACCTGCCTGCATGCCACCATCCTCCCCACCATGATGATAATGGACTAAACCTCTGAAACTATAATCCAACCACCAATTAAATACTTTCTTCTAAAAGTTTCCTTGGACATGCTCTTTACAACAATGGAAAAGTAAATAAGGCACCTATCTAATGTTTTCTATTGTCTAACACAAGCAGTGTACCATGATATAAACTAATAAGTCTTTATTGGCATGGTCCTGTCAGCAATCTAAACAGGACTAATTAGAGTTCCAATTATCCCAGTAATTGGATCAAAGTTAAACTATCAATCCACTATTGCTTATATATCTAGGGTTTTAGAAATATTTTCATTTTTCTCCGTTCATTTATTAAAAATCATCTAACTATTTAAGTACACAGAATCAAATTAATTCAGAATCTTTGTATTTAGATATTTATTCAATTATTAAATTTGTTTTAGAAATATTTACAAATAAAAATTTAATTTAAAATTCTATACACAAAAACATATACAAAATGTCTAATTCTTTGGAAGATTAAATTTATAGATACATATGCTTGTGACAAGATAGAGGAAATACAAGAAATTTTAACCATGCTTACCATGAGACTTTATGTAATTTTTATTTTTAGTACTTTTGCCTATTTTCCAAATTCTCTTCTATGAAGCATATTTCTACTTTATAATTTTTTAAAATTATAAGATCTCATATCAGTGACTTCCTGACTGTATTAGGTGATTATTTTTATTTTCACTAGTTGTGTTTTGTTTTTCTTTTGAGGAAGTTTTTTGCTATGTCTCTCCACCTCACAAATGTTGCAATTACTTGCATGTGCCACCACACCCAGCCCTGAGGTCTTAGCTCCTAAGAATACTCTTACTGGTGGTGTTGGGGGTAGGGACACATGTTGCAGTGGGCATCATTTCTTATGGAACTTGTAAT
This sequence comes from Grammomys surdaster, assembly GCF_004785775.1. Classification (NCBI taxonomy): domain Eukaryota; kingdom Metazoa; phylum Chordata; class Mammalia; order Rodentia; family Muridae; genus Grammomys; species Grammomys surdaster. Next base: position 3,129,128 of record NW_021604613.1, read on the forward strand.
TTTCTTTGAACTGGTTGATAAATATGTATTTTAAACTTACATGGAGAGATGGAAAACTCAAAACTGTAAATATTATTTGCCTACATTCCTCAGAAACAAGCTGCCTGGGGACTCATATAACCAAGAAGATCAAATTTGCTAGCAATTTGACTCTTACCAGTGAAGAACCCTAATAAAATGCTGTTTTTATGTCTCTATTGAGAGTTACAGACAAAACAATAACTTACCCATTGTCTGAATTGTTTTATACCTGTAGTCAAACTCATCTTGCAGATCTTCTAAGTATTTGGTGTCTTGTTCTGTCATCTTTATACAAAAGAAAATATTAAACTATGTTGTAATGCTTAAGCATGCCAGAGAACCATCTTATGTATATATATAAACTATGCACTGGGGAAGCCAGTCTCCAACAGCTTCCTTGACTAAGGAGCCTACACCTCCAAATGGCAAATCCACATGTATGCAGTGCCTGAGGAGGCCAGAAGAGGGCATCAGATCGCCGGAGCTAGAGTGACAGACAGGTGTGAGTTGCCTTGGGTGCTGCGAACCAAATACAGGTCCTCTGCAAGAGCAGCAACTGCTCTTAGCCACCAAACCATTTCTCCTAATTTTTTTCTTTCTGCTTAAGAAATCTTTCAGCATATTCTTTCTCATTTCTGAACTAATTACAAGAGGTGCTAATCATATAACTTCATTTACAGGGCCCTTTTGCCCTTTCAGGCTGTTCTGCTGCCCTCTCCACCAGTGAACAAGAATCAGAGATGTACAGTTCATGACAATTCTGTCAAAATAGTTTTTCTTTCTACTTCTTAAAATATCTCTGTACATTTATTTAATTAATTAATACTTGATTATTGACTTTTTTACTTTTCTTTCCTCCAAACCCATTAAAGTTCTCTACTCAGTCGTAATAATCAGTTGGCATTGAGATTTTGCACATTGACTTTTCACATATTCTCTCATCTAGTTGTGTCACTACTCGTGAAGTAGATCCACTCTTGGTTTTCAAAGATAAAGAAGCAGAGGCTTAGCCATGTAAAGTGGTGTTTGTGGACAAGGGCTAGCAGCACAGCTTTGACTCCCAAACCAGTTGGCTGCATCCTGCATCTCAGTCTGCATTCCGCATTCCAAGAGGTCTTCACTAAGAAAGTGCATATTCTTCCCTTCCTGCATAAAATCTCAATCTTAACCATTTAAATTACTGATTGAAAAAATATCAAACCTGGGGTCGGTATGAATGTATGCTTCAAGTCTGTGGTTTTTTAAGTTGTATGGACATGGGCAGGGATCTGTGCTTCAGCCTCTGTTTTTGTTCTTTGTTTTTGTTTAGCTTTGTTTTAAAGACAGAGTCTCTCTAAGTAGCCCTGGCTAGCCTGGAGCTTGCAATGCTGGCCTCAATCTCATGGAGATCCTTCTGCCTCTGTCTCCTGAGTGCTGGATTAAAGGTGAGCACCACAGTTCATAAAATGTACATGCCTTTGTGTATAAAATAGAAGAAGGGGACCTGAAACTTACAAGCATTTAGAGAATTATTATTTCCATAAAAAAAAAAAACAAGTAAATGGATGCTATATCGTTTCTGGAAAAGGAAATTTGTATTACCTTTACATATGACAAATTGGAAAGTTCCACTTAAAATCATCTTTTCTAGATCAACGAAAGTAGCAAATCTATAATAAGACCGATGGGAGGAGAAACTAAAGTATACTAATCGCGAAGGTAATGAGTAACATAATAGGTTCTACAGATAAAGAATAATAAAAGAATATATGGAGTACAATTAGGGGAAACATATACACTTTTTAGGAACTGTAAGTCACCAAACTTACTCTAGAAGACACAGATAATGTGACAGTTTCAATATCAGAAGCAAGTTGAGTTTAAAAATTTCCACAAGGAAGTCTTTCCTGTATAACACAGCATATGAGAGAAACACATGTCCTCTGAGATCTGTCTGCACTGGCCTTTGGCACACCGGCCAGCCTGGCCTTTCTAGACAGCTATGTGGGACAAACCACTTAGTCAATGCATCTGTGTGAGACCACTCACCTGCACACTGTTTTTAATGGCAGCCACTTTGTGTTCTACATTTCTCTGCCTTTCTGAAACTGAAGAACTCTGTAAGGATTTCTCCAGAGGTCCCTGGAAAAAGAATGTTTTGCAATTTCACTATTGTTGACAAAACAGTTTTACGGTTATTGTAAAGAACACAGTACTTACATTGGCCTGAGCCTTGGATCAATGTGATACATAATATGCTGTGATCATTAAAACTCATGCTGAGAGAGTTGGACATATAACCCACTGGCAGAGAATAAACAAGGCTCCAGGGTCCCAACCCAGAACTAAACATTATGCTTGTAGTGCCCAGAGCCAACTGACTCAAGACTTTCTCAGAGGCCCTATGAAAAGACAAAAATAACTTAAGTTCCATGTCCTTGGATATGCAAAAAGGCCAAGAAGCTCCTCCAAGCACTGTATCTTGGCCACTCTAATAAAACACAAAGTTCTACAGCTGTCTGGAGATGAGAAAAACATAACTTAGCAGCCTCTGTACCACAAAGTTAAGCAGAGACCAAGGGTGAGAACGGTTGATAACTTGACAATACACATCAGAGCAGTGGTGGGACATCAGGGAAAACCCTTGCTCTCAGCTCTTGGTAAAGTGTTTTTTAACTATACCATACCTTTCAGATTAGAAAAGCTTTTATAAACACATTCCTTTCTCACATCCTTCTCCACTATTCCATTATTTGTCTACCTACTTGAAATTTTAAAAAATGCCCAGGCCTTTGTTTAGGATAGTATGCAGTATTATTGTCAGAGTTACTTTGATTATTATATGCTTAAATGTTTTGATCTGACTAATATTTGACACTGGGAGACAGTAGAGAGCTCTCATGAGACGGTACATATGAGGTAGAGTGAGAGAAACAGAAACAGAGATGGAGAGACAGGAGTGGGGAGGAGAGGAGAGAGCAATGACTGTATGTGACAGGTACAAAATGGACAGCCTTGCAATTTAGAAACCATAGTATTTAAGTGAACACAATGCCATCCTTTATCATCCAAAAGCAATTGAGTTGTCAAAACTTCAAGTTCTCCCAAAAACATTTATAACCTGATAGTGACTAAGCCTCTGAAGCTATAACAGTTTATATATGTAAATATAAACTGTTTATAAATATACATAAATATATATGTGTGTGTATATATGTATATATCTATCTTCATAAGTTGTATTGTTCACTAAAGTGTAGAGAATGTCATTTAGAAAATACATTGTTTTATAAACTTTTCTCTTGATGTAGTATTAACTGAAAATGTATGCTTAGAGACTGCTGCTCCTTCCCCCTTCCTAGGTACGTATGGCACTCAAAAGAATAAGATAAAATACAATGTAATCTACACTAGGGCAAAGAACAGCCAAACAAGTACTCAGGGAGCTTTTGTAAGTCAAATTTCCTTAGCGAGTCAGGAGTCCTGAAGGGTTCAGTAAGATCAGTCTGTGAAGACGAACATGCTAGTGAAGCAGAGTCCATACCACAATTGGGAATCTAACTAAAATGTGGTCACTGTATTCCCAGATCTGTGAAGTAAAATCTTAGGGCAGAATTTAGCCATGAAAACAGAAGAAATCTAGAGTAGCCAGTCTGGTGCCACACGTCTGTGATGCTGTCACTTGCAGGAAGGACGGAAAGATCACAAGCACAAGGCCAGCCTCAGCTATATCGTGAGCTCTAATCCAGCCTGCTCTACATGAGACCTCATCTTTAAGGGACAGGGTGGGGGCAGGGGTTGGAAAGACTTGGCAATTATCTCACTGTGGAATAAAGACAAGCATCTTGGCAAGCCAGCAATGTGATGGTTAATGCATACGACTACAAATCAGAAAATGGTACCTGGATAGGCATGTTGGCTGCAGCCAAAATTCTCCTCTCTTCCCTTAAGCAATCTGAAATTACCACAGCTACATGCATTGGATTTCCATGAAACTTTCCCTGAAAGACAGTAAGCAAAAGCAGCATAAAAGTTTTGAAAAAGAAACACATATAAATCATAAAGAAATGTCATACTTAGAAAAGAATACTTTCAAAATAAAGTACTTTATCCAATCAAAAAAAAAGGGAAGAAATGTCATACTTGAAAACCAAAAATAATCTTCATTTAAATCTATAAAAATATTTGAAATATGTTCTAATTGTCTACTCTTTTTCAATGCCGTAGAAACATAGTCTCTTGATGAGATAATGTTGCTTCCTTTGCTTTGAAAACTCTTAATAGTTGTTCTTTGAATACTTCTTTATGAACACATTGGAGGGTCAGTTTATGTTAGATGCTGGGTAGGTTTTAGATATAGTAGTTATTTCCCTCTGAGTCCTGAAGACTCAAGATGGTCCTAGTTGTACACATGGTAACTCTAACTTCAAGTTTATAGTCTCGGCCATGATCCAAATTTGATGATATTCACGCCAATTACCTCATAATTACATTATACTCAGGCAAAACTATATTCGCCTTTCAGCAGTGATATTTTTGACATTGAGGCATACACTTATTTTATTGCAAGGCTAATGATGTACAAATGTTAATTGGCAGCCTGGGGTACTATTTGAGCCATCTGATAAATTGTTGTAAGCGAAAGTCCCAAATCTCTTTAGGGGAATCATCCATGGTTGCCATAGCGCCCAGCAATGAGTGTGTACTCATTTTCCTTTCTTGCAAGAGCTGTGTTCTCTATCCTTGACTTACAGTACTATTTGGAACACCATAATCTTAGTCAGTCCTGTTAAAACGTCTTTACTAGACTATTCTGAGGCAAGATTAGAAAGAGAGATTGAAGACAAGCACACTGATTGAATCTCTGCCTTCCTTTCTTGAGGTGGTAAATGATACTGATATCTGTGAAATGACCAAAAGGTAATAGCAGAAAAAATTAACAGTCCACAAGTAGAAAATTAACACCAATCAAAAATAGATTATACAGAGAGTTAAACCAAAAGCTCTTTTCTGGGGAGAAGAAAGAGGGTTGTTGGCTGTAAACCTTCTCACGGCTATGACTTCTGAGGAGTATATGAGATTCTGTCAACTAACACTTCCCTTAGTAAAACAAGAGTAAAAAATTATTTGGATTCCTGTTCTTCAATATTCACTCCTTGAAAATATTTTTCTTCTTTAGGCCAGAAATTTCCAGAAGAAAACAAGTGGATTGCCTGAAAGTCAGACAGCAGAGCCATGGGAGTGACCTGCTCAGTACGGGAGAGGATCCTGTTTCTAACATGTCTACATTTCAGCCTATGTGAATTTATTGCTGTTAATTTTGACATCTCTTGGTTCTTTTCATATAGCTTGCCTTTAAGTCCCCTCCCATCTCCCCTCAATAGACTTATTTTCTCTCTCTCTCTCTCTCTCTCTCTCTCTCTCTCTCTCTCTCTCTCTTTTACCTTAATGGAAAACGTTACTAAAAACGTTTCTTTGCTAAGAAGGTTTTTTATCTTTTTAGGGTTAATTTGTAAGCTCTTTTATTGATATAAATTGATTTTGTCCTTCTGGTATGAAGGGTTCCTCTAATGCCACAAACACATTGGTGTCATCTCCGATCCATGTGCTGCTCACAACACAGCTGTGCAGAGCTGATCTTCATTTTCCTGTCAAAACTCAACTTTCTTCCCCTTGCTTTGCCTCTGCTTCCCTCCATATCTGTGAGGTTAAGTCACACACTCTTCTCCTTTCAGGGCCAGATGACAACACTTCTTTCATTACATAATACATGTTCATTTTCTTCTTTAACACCCTCTATGTGGGTCCACATGAACCCTGACATGTGTGTGGCATTCTGCTTCTTGCTATGCCAAGGTCTTACAAAAAGTCCCTGCTCTCTGCAGTGGCCTTTCATTGTCCTAGTGTCAATCAATAGGAGCTTTTAATTGCAGCAAAGTCAGATTTATTGCTCTTTTCCCCAGTGATTAGGATTTTTAATGATGTGCTTAATAAACCTTTCACTAGGTTTCTGTCATAGGGATTTTTTTTAATGTCTTTTTGAGTCTAGAAGAACATTGGGATTGTGGGTTGTAAAAGTTTTTTTTTTATGGCTGTGGATGCTGCTACAAATTTATCATGGTGCACACTAGCCAGCCCTTCTATTGGTAAAAGGGGGTGACTTTGTAATATTAAGAATAAGAACACTAGTAACCCTGATGAACTAGTGTTGCTGTTAATTTCAGTTCATTTGGAGCTTGTTAGTGAGGAGCATTTCTCCCCACCACCTTGGATGCACAGTTCCAACACTCATTGGGAACTCTTTGTTTTTGCTCTGCTGGCCCAGTTCCCACCAACATGGGAGGTCTCTTTTTACTCAGTTCTGTCTAAGAGATCTGTCTCATCTCTGTATCATCAGTGGGATCATTGGAGCTTTATGGTAATTGCAAGCAGAATAGGGTTCTTTTCATTTCCATGCAGAGTTCAGAATCAGCTTGTAATATTCCTCTCTCTCTCTCTCTCTCTCTCTCTCTCTCTCTCTCTCTCTCTCTCTCTCTCTCTCTGTTTTTCTCCCTCCCTCCCTCTCTCTCTCTCTCTCTCTCTTCATTGACAGTCTAAGTATCACTGGATTGTTAGAAAACAAAGATTTGGTATGCATATAGTTTTGTTCTAATCTAATCTTTCTCATGCTTGTAAATGTCTCTCTTCTAAACCAGTTTTAATTTTCCATGAGAGATCTGAAACATCTTTTGTTAGGGTTACTTCTGGTTACTTGGTATTGTTTTGATATGTGGATGACTGATATTTTCCTCTCGAGGCTGATATATGGGAATATAGTTAAATTTGTGTATTGATTTTGAGCCTAACCAAGTTGCTAACTTGTATAGAGTTTAATGATGTATTTTTTATTAATTCTAAATTTTCACCTGTAGACTCTGCTACATATTCTATATCCATGAATCAGCTCTTGCACAGCATTTGTAGAATACCCGCTTCAGTCATTTCAATGCCATTGATGTTTGGAAGTGTAATGGTTAATTTCCAAACAAGTCATTTTCTTTTAATTTTCCTAAAAAAAGACATCTAACGTAGTTTAATTTTGATTGCAAAGAGACTCCCAGTGATGTAAGTCACTAAGTTTGTTGATATTTACTTTGTGGCCCAGCACATAGACGACTTATAAAAAATTCATGCTAACTTACAGGGAATGAGCACTCTAGTTGTTGGTACAAGTAATTTATTCTAATTTATTAAGTCAGGTGTTATTTTGTATAAATTTCTGTCTTCTTGTTGGATTGTTTTAACTATTGATTTTATAAGTCAATGGAAGAATTATGTCAAAAGCTACTTTGTAAGTTGTTCTGTTTCCAATAGAAATATTTAGATATATATTTCTTGAGATTAAAGCCCCTCATGGCTAGGAGCTGAACTTTATCTTCTGTAACAATTTTCACCCTAAGGCAAGATGATTGACTCTGGTATAATGTTTCTTAGTCACTTATAAATTGTATTTTATTTCAAGAACTCTTATTTCAAAGTGGATATGGATAATTGAGTGCCAGTAGTATACGTATATAGAAGGGTAAATACATAATAAACATGGTTAACACAATCCTAAAACTTCTTTGCTTATTTAGAATTAACTGTTTTGAGTCTCATTTATACTCAGATTCATAGCCTGATGTGTTTTCCTGTAGGCTGTGGGGATGTCAGCAATGAATCTCTCAAGAGCACAGGTATTCTCTTCTTTCTGTAAGGTGTCACCTTTTACCATATTGGAACTTTTACCAGAACTTCTCAGTAGCAGGTCTTCAGACATGAACCAGCTTTCACATCCTTTCTGGAATGGTCAGCTGGTTTGTTGACTGACACACTAAGAGTGTATCTGGTGGTCTAGTCATACTGTCATGATTAGCAACCACATCACTGCAGTTAGGGTGATTACTACTTAAGTGCTCAGACAGGTGTCCTTAACCATCTACTACTGGGGTCCACTTTCAGTGATACCACCAAGGATGTTTTTACTGTTTATGTGTATGAATGTTTCACCTGAATGTATAGATGTGTGCCTTGTGCATGCCTGGTGACAGCAGAAGTCAGAAGAGAGCATCAGACCCCTGAAACTGTAATTGCAGATTGCTATGGGCCACCATGTGAGTGGATACTAGGAATTCAACCTGCGTTCGCTGCAAGAGCAGCAAATGGTCTTAACCTTTGAGCCATCTCTCCATCCCTGTTGTTTGTAGATATGGTTGTACGGTTTTAAATTAAATGTAGGGTAACCGTATTAATCAATGGATACAAGAAGACTGTGATATGTTGCTTTTTATGATCTGACTCTTACAATTTTTAAAGATTTTCTTTCTTTTTCTATTTTTTAGATCCCTAGAAGTGCAAACAATGTTATGTCTTGTAAATCAGCCTCCCACCTTCTAGTATGTTCTATATGGTTAAACACATATTTTCACTTTTCTGCAGTAGCATTGAAGTGAAGTACATTCTGCTCAGCCAGCAGGACTTTTCTGATACAGAGATGTATATTTACTGGTGATGCTGTGCAAGGTAGGATTCATTTAGTACAACTTCTAACTGTGCTGCGAATTCTTTCATCTCTTCTAAGGAATTTGTTCATTTCTCTTACTGCTGTTCTCTGCGTGATAGGCAATCTTTACATCATGAATTCAGCCATAGACTACAACGTATCTCCTTGTGGGTAAATTCCTTTCATACAGCCTGTAAAGCACATATTGTTGCTTTCTGAGAAAATACAAAACTAGATCATTTAACCAGTAACAAATGTGTATTAGACAAATATGTTCTTGATTCATTCTGTATACATAACTATTTGTATGAACTATAAATTGTAGTGTTGTATTTTGATGACACTTTAAACAGAAATTAAACAACATGTGTTACTGAAACAGAGTGTATAATTTAAGTGAAGTGACAACCACATGAATATCTATGACCTGATTTCACATCATACATAATGACAATGACATAGGGACAGCCACATGGTAACAGCAATTAAGAGGTGTCAAAAATAAGATGCATTTTGATTAAGAGAGAGGGTTCTCGGTCACTGCCAGTGGGTGTATAAACCACCAGGGATTTTGGAAGACAGTTTGATAATTTCTTATAAAAATAAACAATCTCTTGTCATGGATCCATCAATCACTCTCCTTAGTATTTACCTAAAGAAGCTGGAATCATATTTATATAGAAGCACCACCCATACATTAGAAGTTTGTAATAGCTATATTAATAATTGCTAATACTTAGAAGTCACAAACATGTCCTTCAGGTGGAGAATTAGCCAAGTAAACTGTTGTACATGTAGACAATATTATTTAGTATTAAGAAGAAATGAGTTATCAAACTATGAAGACAAAATAAACTTACACACTGCTAAGAAATACTTCATCCTTTAGGGGCATAATATATTCCAGTTTTATAATTTCAAGGAGACTTAAAACTAGGAGGCAAGGATCTAGGCAGGTTGCTCAGTTTAGTACTTGTCACATGAGCTTGAGTCCAGTGCCATTGGAAACGCTTGGCATAGTGGAATGCATTTGTAATGCCTGCACTGTAGGGCAGATAGGTGGGTCCTGATGCTCACTGGCCTGCCAGCCTCGATGACTGGGAAGCTCCAAGAAAAAGCCCTGTGGTTTTGTTTTTGTTTTTGTTTTTCTTTTAAAAAGGCAAAGAGCAACTGAGGAAGATAGCCAGTCTTAACCTCTGACCTTTACACTCATGTGTACCTACATGAACACATATGCACAGGTGCCCCCACACACACCACACATTACACACAGCAGGAAGAAAAAGAGTCAGTGCTTGTCAGAGCTTTGAAGAGGAGGAACACTGAGGATATGGGGGAGCCATGAAACTGCCTTGTGTAATGTTACTGAGCCAGATATATGACATCGTTCCATAGACCTGTAGAACTCTAATGTAAGTTAGAGATCTTAGTTAACAATACTCTATCAGTTCATCAGTTGTGACAAATGTACCATGTTAATACAGTACTTAAGAGACTGTCTGGTAGGAGACAAGGTGGGGGCGGGGCTAGGGATGAATGTGAGAACTCCGTACTTTCAGTTTTTGAGGAAATGCAAGACTTCTTTAACCCTTGTTTTATTGATGTGACATTTCTTACCCAGACCTTAAACTATCCTTTTGCTAGAAATGAGTGAAGTAGAGTGAAAGGGTTCCTCCGGTCAAGTTAGACTCCCGTTTGCTTGTCTGTCTGTCTCTGTCTGTCGTTCTGTCGTTCTGTCGTTCTTCAAGACACAGTTTGGACAGAGCATAGAATGGTCTTACCTGCACTGTGCAGCTGTGGATGATCTGGAACTCTAGATCCTCTGGCTTCTCTGTCTCTGGGGTACTAGGGTTTCAGGTGCACATTACCATGCCCAGCACAAAGCTGGCTTTGAAAACAGAAGGGAGAGGTGTAGGTTCTCAAAGACTTTTGCTTTGTGTTTTGTTTTGCTTTGTTTTGCTTTCAGACAGTTTATTATGTGCCTTGGCTGGCCTGAGAGTCAGCCAGTTAAACCAGGCTAGCCTCAAACTCATAAAGATCCCACCCACCTCTGCCTTCCATGTGTTGGAACTCAAAGCTTTTGCTATTACATGCAGCTTCCAAAATGTATACATTTTTAATGCCTTGCCTTCATGCCAATACCAACATACTTTAACTAGCTAAACTTCAGCTCCGTGTGTGTGTGTGTGTGTGTGTGTGTGTGTGTGTGTTCATTGTATATTTTTGAAGAAAATGCTTTTTAAAGGCACTAAATATGTCTTCTTTAAGTACTGAGTACATTCTGGGCACAATGTTCTATATTTGTTTTGATTGGTTACTGTTGATTGTCAACTTGACATACTTATTATAGAATCACCAGGATACATAACTCTGGGTGCATCTGTGAGGGTGTTTCTAGGTTAGGTTGACTGGGGAGGAAGAAGCACCTTTAAGTGTGATTGTCACTGCCCCATGTGCTGAGGTTCCGGGCTGTGTAATAGAGGGGAGGGAAGCCAAGCACCATCATCTGTCTCTGCCTGCTTCCTGACTGCAGATGTAGCCTGCCACGCAAAGCCGGGAACTAAAATAACCTCTCTTTGCCTCAAGTGGCTTTATCAGGGACTTAGTCACAGGAATGAAACAAGGAACCAAGGCACTCTTGAAGACAATCCACTTGAGACAATTACTCTGTCCAGTTCTGCACAGCCGCGGGACCTGATTTTGTGCCTCAGATGTTAACTTTGTGACTTTAGGTAAATTGCTTGTTAATCTTCATTGCTTCAATTACCCTATTAGTTGAGAGAATAATACTTGTGTAGTCATTGTGAAGAGCATGCCAGACAATTGGGAATGAACTTTGTAACTTGTAAAGCACTCTAAATAGCAGAGTTTCGATGTTGTTTCAAGGTTAGGTTAGGAGTTTTTAGACCTCATACACATAAATCAACAACAAAAAAAGCAAAAGCAAAAAAATTATTCTTAACAGAAATGATCAAAATTGATTATGTAGCCAATGAAATATGAATGATTTGTGTTCTGGGAAGTATATAAAGACTCAAATATAAAATATAAAACTACCAACATAAAAGAAGCTTCAGAAAACTTGAGGTTGTGCTTATTTAAATAAACAACAGTAGAATTTTCCTGGCATCTTGAGGACTCACAAGAAAGGCACCAAAAGCAACTCTGAAAAAAATAATTAGCTCTCAGCTTTGTAGCAGTTAACAAAGCCATCATTAAGGGGTACACTTTCCTGGCATAGAAAGGCCAGAAAAGCAAGTCCTAAGCCCTCATCTACGATAACCTTTGACAACAGAATCAAGATGGATATTTTCAGTTTTACTTCAATTCTTTGTTATTAAGATGTCTTTTAAATAGTTAGGTATATGTTGGTTTTATGATTGAATCTAAATAGAAGTGACAAAGTATATACATACATATATACATATACACACATTTATGCACATATACTTTATACATATACATATGATTACATATAATATATAAATATATGCCATGGAAGATCTTTCATTTTGATTTCTGTAGACTTTTTGTAAAAAATGAATTTTGATCTTGAAAATTATCAGTCAAATCCAAAGAGAAGCTGGAGACCACTCTGCCGACTCAAATTCTGTGCCCACGGGGATTTCACAGCATGCAATAGAGGACTTTAGATGGTAGAAAGATAGGAAAGGTGGATGCTAACCTTATCATTTACATATGGACACACACACACACAAATAGTCCCTGCATTTACTGAGTACTTGTTGTATACAGGATGCTTTACAGGCAGCTTTAATCCCAGGTAAATCTGGCTAGATAGGCATCATAAGCTACTGTAGAGGACAGCAGGCTACAACACTTCTGTAGATTACTTAGCTTTGCAAAGGTTAGACGGGATCCTCCAACAACGTCCTGAGCTGCTCTAGGGAGAATTCAACCATGAGTTTTGCTCATTATACACAAAGATAGATTCCTTGGCCAATCATAAAGGCATTTATCTCTTATAGAATCATTCAGTCACCTTTTCTCCTTCACTGCCAGAACGATAACACATACATTATTGTCGTTATCAGAAAGTGTTCAGATAAGGGGAGAGACTATTAAATGTGAATATTGGTAACAAAAGGATATACTATGTCTCATTTATGTATAATGGTGTATTAGGAGATAAAAGGACTCACAATTACATAATAAATAAAGAAAGTGACATGATGCTCTCGTCATTGGCAGTAATCATCTATAAGTGGAGATAGGGAAATGCTACATTTAAAATAGTAAGAAAATGTAAATGATTTAAATTTTTAACATATATTAAAAAGAGAAGTGTTAGGAAAGCAAAGCTTGTTCAAATTGATGTAAATATTACACAATGTGTCCAAGTATTGAAGTGTCACATGGCACTACAATAATTGCATAATTTTTATATATCTATAAATCATTTGAAAACATTTTTTAAGAAATTAGTAACAAATACAAGAAAAATAAAGGTCTTCTATAAATTAAACTAGGCTCCTACTGAAAAATATTAATGTTTGAGAAGGAATAAATTACAAACATGAATTCCCAATTGTAAGACAGTGTCATAAAAATCGAGAGAGAGAAAGAGAGAGAGAGAGAGAGAGAGAGAGAGAGAGAGAGATTTGTAGGTAAGGCTATGGTTCCAAGAGTTGCTCTGGAGTACTTGAGGTTAAAGAAATGATTTAGTGAAGTTATCCTAAAGTTTACACAGAAGAAATGCCTAATAATAGCCAAGACAACTATTAAAACTAGTGAGCTTTTCAGTGCTTGAAACAGATCCCCAAATTTTTTTTGTTTTATTTCTTTAACTCTTACAACTGTCTGTTGCCATCCATTCCCAGATAATGAGCCATGGTAGAGACGCAGTGCACTATTAGAACAGGATTCAGATGGATCCTGGCATGCAGTGCTTCTAACAATGTGGTCCTAAGTTCACTGTTTCCATGCTGAGGGGAGGTGTCTGCCGTAAGACACTGAAATGCACCATAAATACATTATACCGTATTGACAATAATCAGTTGCATTGGTTAGCAGAACATAAAAGAGAATTGTGGGAAATGTACCAAAACTAGCTGATGAAAACGTAGCATTTCCATTCAAGTAAAAAAAAAAAAGTCAAATGTGAATGTACACACACTCCTGTAATCCCAGAATTAGGAGGGCTGAGGCAGGAGGACAGCAAGTTCACGGTCAACCTGACTTACACCGTTAGACCTTGTTTCTAAACAAAACAGACAGACAAAATTCACAACTTGCTTGTTTACATGTGTATCAGTTCAGAGGAGACTCTAGGCTTCTATGTGCAGAGTTCCATATCAATTAAGATACTTTTAAAAAAAGTATTATAAGTCACAGTTATGTGTATAATCTCAAGATTGGGGAGGCCTTTTTAAACCAAGATGCTTTCAGAGAAGGTGTAAAAAGACTTTTCATTAGGTTGAAGGGGGGTTGACATGGGAAATACTGGAATCAAAAGACATGATAGACTAAGAGACTATTGTATCATATGAATTATTAATATGTGAAAAGATGTTTTTAAACTTTCAGAAATCCTTGAATATATATAAAAATCCATTGAAGCTGATGGAAAACCCGGTGGAAAAGAATATTCACCAAAGAGCACAACCACGTGTGGGAATGGATGCCCAGCCTTAAATTATCAGGAAAAAGAAATAGTTCCCCCAAATCACATTGGCAAGCATGAAAGATAATGACATCAATTGTACTTGGAGCCAGGAAGACAGATCAGTGAGTAAAAGAGCTTGCTGCCTGCCCTAACCGCCTGAGTTCAGTCCCCAGAACCCACGTGCTAAGAGAGAACCAGTTTCCACAAGTTGTCCTCTGATCAGATGGGCTCTGAGATGTGCACACACACACACGCACACACACACACTATTATTACATTATATATTACATGTTATATATTAAATACACAGATTATGTAAAATATATATACAGCTATAGTTAATGAAAATACAGAGAATAGCTTTTCCATTTTGCTGATGTGAAATTGTAACATCTTAGAAAAGCAATCTCATACCTCTCAAGTTTTAAAATGCTTATGTTTTTAACTACTAAGTACATTTCTAGACCCCTATCTCATAAACTTAAAGCAGGGGCACATAATAATTAATCTATGTACAAGGTGGTTTGCAATGTTGTGATGAACAACGGGAAAGCGGAGACTGCACACTGCGTAGGACTCGCCTGGTAAATCATGGTGCACCCACACTGGAGACCATTTGTTACCACTGATGAGCGAGGATTTCTGTGAAGTGAAACTTGGAACGCAGAGAAATGAATAATAAAGTTTCGTTTTTGTAAGTGGTAAGCTCTTGACATCATCACTTTAAAAATTCCGTAACCACATGCCTACATTCACACGGTTGTAATTCACATATTTACCACTTTTATTCAATCATGGAATCGTGGATACGGAAGCCTGTGCATTTAACTGTCAGGGTGGAAAGGATGTGCATGGAGGTGAGGAATACATGAAACAATACGGTAATTTAAAAAAAAAACCTCATCTGTGATTTGGTCTATTTTAGGGGAAGTGATATTTGGGTGTTTATGCAGCATCCAGTAAGATACCAACCAAAATGTAAATAATGGTTGTATTATTTTGGTCTAATTTTAGTTTCTTTTCTTTCTTTTTATACTTTTCATTTTAATTTTCATGAAGACCTGCATAATGTAAGCAGTTACACAAATACAAAGCTGGTTTTTATTCTGATGAATTCTTTTGGCATTTTTTTAAAAAATCGGTTCATATAATGATCAAAGTATAGGGTATTAGAACCTAAAACAAGAAGTGGCAAATCTTCCAATCGGAAGAAACACAACCAAACGTTTGAAATTCATCTCAATTGTGATGGAAGCATGAATACTAATTGAAGTACTGTGGGAGATTAAACTGAAAGTGTTTCTAATGGCCTGTAAGGACAGGCCCCAGAACCTCTCCAGAGTGTGCTGTACTGGTGTGCTGTACTTGGAGCGACTGTACCTGGAGCGACGACACTAAACAGTGGTCTTCGTGCTGCTCTACATGTCTACATGCAGAACACACTTTTTCCATCAGGAGTGGTTGAAGACACTGAGAGATGTTCGGTGTTTCTCTTGGGCGATCTGGCTCTGGCCTTCATGGCTGCCCTTCATTTTCATTTCAATCCAATGCTTTTGTGACCTTCCTCAGTCCCTGCCCAGTCAGACCGTATTATTCGCCTTTCTCTCTTACCGTTTTTTGAGTGAACTCATACCAAGCTGTGCATTTGCATATTTTGTGTCCTCTGGGCACTAATGATGCTCTTGACAGCCTGACCCACCAGCATTTGAACATGACCTGTGAGGTGACAGTTTACCTAAAATATGCACTGGAAAGTCCTCTGGATTCGAGGTCAAAGTCAAGGGCTATGGGTGCTTTCATGCTATTAGTAACATTTAAAGAAGGACCACCCTCCTTCCGCCGCGTTGATTTCCTCCCCTGTAAAATCTAAGTACTGCTTTTCTTTCCTGAGCTGTGAGAACTAAGTGAGGTGTTCGTATAGTCACAATCAATTATTAAATGAAGGTCAAATATATATATGTATGTTTTGATTGCAGAAGTAAAAATATCCTTTGTAGGGAAAAATTTAAAATAAATAGTCACTAAGATTCAGGAAATTACACGAGAAAACAAACATTCAAACCCCTGTATTTGATATTAATATTCTAATACATTCCAGTATATTTTCTCCATATGTGTAGTATACAGGCATACATTAAACATACATTCCAAAGCACACTATATATTGTTAGTATTCTGTCTAACCTCCACTTCCACAGTTACCTGGCAACAGCCAGGTATGCTCCTCCCCACTATAAAAGGGGCTGCCTGCCCCCTCCTCTCTCTCTTGATCCCTTGATCCCCTGCCTGCAGGTTCTCTCTGCCCCTTGCCCCTCTCCCCTTCCCTTCCCCCTCTCTCCACGTGGTCATGGGCAGCCTCCTCCACTTCTCTCTCTTCTCTCTCCTCTCTCTTCTCTCTGCCATTCCTCCCGCTTCTCTCCCCACCTTTGCCCTCTGCCCTGATAAACCCCCTCCCCTCGTGGAACATCTGGCTTGGTGTTGTCTGTTTAAGCTGCACACCAAAATCTTTCATATATCATTTTGAATCTGCTGTTTTATTTCATTGATACTCCAATACAAATTCTTCAATAACATTATTTTAATAGTGATTGAATGGTTATTTTAGCCCTGGTCTGAGTTTAATAAAATTTCCATTTATGTATTAATGTTTTTTTACCATCAAAATGTTATATTATCAACCCAAACTTGTTAAATTAGAACATTTAGATGTTGTTCATTTATATTTTTACATTGTCAGAAAACTGAAAAGATGCATTAAAATATTCCACAGTTATCTTTTTTTGTATTTATAATTTCCAATTCATATGTGATTTAATATTACTTAATATGCCATAAATTCCATAAATTTGATACATAAATGTTCATTTAAAATTGTCTCTTTTAGTATTACAATATTTGTCCTGATTATTGCCTTGGGGCTTAAATTTGACATTTTAAAATAGCTTCATAAGCAGTAAAATAAATATTACATGTCCTTCGTACCAAATTATCTAAACAGTTAAATCTATTATCTCATTTGCATGGTGTGTTATTAAAAAATACGTGATGGCAATACTTCGCTTTATTGCATTAGCCTGGTAGGTCTTTACTCAGCCGTTTACTCTGAACTCTGCCAAGACGACATTCTTTAGGTGGTTGCTTATAAAGATCCTGGTTAAGTTTTATGTTGATTACACATGAAAACCATACTATTACAGAACTTCATCGACTTATATTGTCATTTTTATTATGCCTGCTTCTACTCTGTCAGTATCTACTGTCAGTTTCCCATTACTTTTGCTTGTCTGTTGTTTTCGCTACATATCTCTGTTGTTTTTTGCTTTTTTGCTCTTCTTCAAATGTTCAGCATGTATACATAGTCTATTGTGCAAACAGCAATGACTATGATGAACTTACCAGATGTAATTTTGCACACGCCCTGTTTGTATTACCATCCCTAAGTGATGATAACTTCATGTTCACTACTGACTGACTGTGGGCTGCTGTGCTGAGAGAGTGGGTGTGGTTATGTACAGTTCCCACTTCCTCTGTCAGCACTGTCACCAGTGCCAATCGCAATGCTCCAGGGATGAGGACAACGGCATTGAAGCCTAACTTGAATTATATGGAATAAAAGCTAAGGTTTTAAATCTTCTATGGCTGATATTACAATTATCTATTTGTTGGAGATAGGAAGTGGGGTGCATGCCACAGACCTTGTAAGGAAGTCAAAGGACAACTTGAAGGAATTGCTACCTTGTGGGTTCCTGAACTGAGCATAGGTTGCCAGGCTTTGTCTTAGCTACCTGGCCCTGGAGCAAGAGTGCATATCTTGAGACACAACACACACAGTGTTGGGGGAGGGAGGGAGAGCAGTGACTGGGAAGGGTGTGGGCTCTTGACACCTCAAAGGTGACATACCTCTTCCAACAAAGCGACACCTTTTAATCCTTCCCAAACAATTCCGACTCCTGGGGACCAAGCAGTCAAATATACAAGTCTATGGGGCCATTTTCATTCAAACCACCACAGACTTGGCAGCAAGTACCTTGATACACTGAACATCTTACTAGCCCAAGTATTCAAATCTGTGCCTACATGATCTCTTGGTTAACTCAGGAAAGTGTCCTAGAACTAACTCTCATTGCCATTCTCTTTCTATTTTATTATTTTGTTTTGTTGACTCTCTTGAGTCTGATCTCCATGTACCATGTTCTTTCATGTTCCCTCATTGTGACTCCATGGTAGTTTGTACTGTCACGGTGTCTGCTGTATCCAACATGACTTTCATTCCATTTTCTTTTCCCACCACGGAATCCTCTGTGTTGTCATTGTTCTCCTTACATATTGTTCTTTTAAATTTTTCATCCCAAACTATTTACACTTTCTAGGTTATTGTATTACATCATCATTTTCTAGAAAGTTCTTCACACAGCAGAGTGTTAGGAGATCATTACCCTCTGACGCTTCAAGGTATGCTTGAAGCCTCTCATTGTGTATCAGGCATTTATCATTAAGCATTATCTATCTTATTATAGAGAGCCAAAGACGGGTTTTTGTGACTTAGTTTTTTTCTGCCTGATCCTTATATATAGTTCATTTACATTTTGGAATTTAAAATCCAGTCATCTCACATTTTAATGTATTCTTCCTTTTGTATATTTTATCTGAAACCTCTGAAATATTTTCATGCTAGTTAAAAATTCAAAGTACCTATCAGCAAAGTAGCCTCTCTTTATAGCAAATGGAGACCATCACAGAGAAACACAACTGAACACAATACAGAGACCAACAGATAATGGGGAGTTCAGCCCCAACAGAGACATGTACTTCACAGCCCCTGCATCTATGGCTCAGGAAACTTTGTGGAAAAGAGGCAGAGAGACTGTAGGAGCCAGAATACCAGGAAGGCTGCTGTGCAACAATTTTTCCTAGAAATCACTGTGTAACCATGGAAACAGACTCAGACCTACAGCCAAGCATTAGATGGAGCTTGGGGAGGGCGAAGAACTGAGGGACCCGAAAGGGATAGGAATTCCACAAGAAGATCAACAGAGTTAACTAAGCCGGACCCTTGGAGCTCCCAAAGACTGAACACCAATGAAAGAGCAAACGTGGGCTGGATCTAGACCCCCACCCTACCTCTTGCACATATGTAGCAAATATGCAGCTTGGTTTTCATGAGAGTCCCCCAACAACTGAAGTGAGGGCTGTCCCTGATTCTATAGCTTGCCTCTGGATCCTGTTCCCCTAACTGGGCTGCCTTGTCTGGCCTCAGTGGGAGAGGATGAACCTAGACTTGGGATTACTTGATGTGCCAGGTGGAGTGATACCCAGGGGGCTTCCCCCTTCTCGAAGGAGAAGAGAGAGGAATGAGGGAGTGGTTTGTGAGGGGGACCAGGAGGAGAAGGGAACTGTGATCAGGATGTAAAGTGAATGAATGAATGAATGAATGAATGAATAAATAAATAAATAAATAAATAAATAAATAAGAAATGGCTGCATAAAAGAGACAAGAACAACGGCAATGTCAGTGGACATGTTAACACGGAAAGAGAAAACTTCCTTGAGTCCTACTCCTAGACAAAGAACTAATTAAGAAGAATAATTAGAAGAATAATTAGCTCCTTCCTTGGATGTGCCCCTTATTGGCTGTCCAGTGCAAAGTGGTTAGCCCTGAATCCATTTACATACACAACAAAAAGGGACCCAGCATGTTGCATTTATATATGTTTGAATGTATGCAACAATAACATTCAAAGAAAAAGAGGCTCTCAACTTGAAGGGGGCATGGGAGCAGCTTGAGGGAGTGTGGAGGGGGGCTGCAAGGTCGAAAGGATGGAGGGAAAGTGATGTAATTGTACTTTGATAAAGACATTTAATTTCTTAAACTAATTCTTAAAGTAATATAAATAAAAATAGTCCCACAGATCATTTCCTTTACTTACCTCCCCTTTTCATCTTAACTCTTAACTTTGAGAAAAATCTCACTCAGTACTAGTATGTTTTTAATATCTGTTATTCTCTGTTTAACTTGAAGGAAACTGTTCAGACAGGGAGATATGTAGGGCTTCCCCTGGGCTCCTGTCTCCTGTCGCCATTCACCCATCTCTGGTGAGCAACTGTAGTTTGAGACTATGAACAGTAAGTAGTGAAGGGCTCTAGGCATCAGGGCCTTTTAAAAATAACTTTATGTAAAATACAACTCAAATAACCATATAACACAATTGTGAAAAACGCACCTCTCTGTCTAGAGTTAAAATCCATAGACAGAAGAAATGCGGAAAGTCTCATAGAATCAAAGCTTACCACTGTAAGACTATGGGTAACTGATATTTCTTGCTTTTCTTTTTTCTTTATTTTCCAAATTTCCTGTGGTTAATGTATATTATTACCCCTACATAAGAAGAAAAATCTGTTCTTCTAATTGTACAGAGAAGACCCACTGGTAAGAGAATGGCCAACGAACAACATTGTCCTGATGTTCAGCTCTAAATTCCTGGGAGATGATAAGACTGTACTGGAGATGAAGAATTCTGTAACTAATTACAATGGACATATATAAAGCAGGTTTTGGTTTGGTTATTTGTCATAGCCCTGGCTAACCCAGAACTCACTGTGTAGACCAGGCTGTCCAGAAGTTCAACAGGTATTAGCCTGCCTCTTCCTCTGCAGCCCCCTTCATCCAGCCACGAAAAACGAGCTTTGTTTTCTAGATATGGGATTTAATGGACCAGAAGAGTTCAGGACAAGATTCTGGGGCTGAAATAAATACATTAAGGGAAACATGACGTCCATGTGCATTATCATCTTTTCATAGCACATAGGAGACAGGGCCAGCAGGATGGCCACTCAGGTAAAAAGCAGTCGTCAGGCAAGCCTGAGGACCTAAGTTCAGGTCTCACAACTCACTGCGAAGGGAGAGGCTCCACTCCTAAAAGTGTTCCTTTTACCTCCTCAAGCACACTATAGCACATTTACATCTACACACACACACACACACACACACACACACACACACACTACACAACCAGAGTCTGATATACCTGTCTCCTGAGAGGCTCTGCCAGAGGCAGAAGCTCGCAGCTAACCATTGAACTGATCATGGGGTTCCCAATGGAGGAGTTAGAGTGAAGTCTGAAGGAGCTGAAAGGATTTGCGGCCCGTGGGGAGAGCAAAAATACCAACCAGCCAGAGCCCCCAGGGTCTAAGCCAGCCAGCCTGGGAGCACTCTTGGAGGGACCCATGGCTCCAGCTGTATATGTAGTGGAGGCTCTTGTCAGGCATAGGTGGGAGAGGAAGTCCTTGGTCCCGTGAAGGCTGGATGCTACAGTGTGGGGGAATTTGAGGGCAGGGAGGTGGGAGTGGGTGAATGGGTGTGGGGACACCCTCATAGAAGTGACAGGAGTGGGGGTGGAATAAGGGATTTCTGGGGGTGGGGATGGGGGGAATGGGTGAAGGGGACAACATCTGAAATGTAAGTAAATAAAATATCCAATTTTTTAAAAGTACTTCCTGCTTTTTCAGAGGACTTCGGCTTGGTTCCCACACCCATAGGTCTCAACCACCTGTAACTTCAGCCCCAAGGAGTTTGCAGCTCTGATGCCCTTTTCTGGCCTCTGCAGGCACCTACACACAGGTGCCACTCACGTAGACACACATGTATGAACATAGATAAACTCATGACCAGAATAAGCATAAGTCCTTTTAAAATAGAGGCTCAGTTGTACAGTTCCCAATTTCCCTCTGTATTGATTTTAGTACAGTGGATTATTTTAAACACATTTTTTTCAGACAGTAAGTAAAATTTATACCTATTACTGAAAATGGAAGACAGGAAAAGTAAAATGGGAAGACCTAAATTATTACTGCAAAACACTGAAGAAAATACAGCTGTCATTGTGATAACCTTCCTCCCAATATAAATATTTTCCCCTAAGATCTAGAGGTATAACATGCACTCCGAATGCATGTTTGTTATTTCATAGTTTCACTTAACATTTTTACATTAGGCTTCAAAACCAAGATATTAAATAAATGCATGCTGTTGGATGACCTGGATGGACCATGATCTATCAGGTCATTTCCACCTTAAACTCTGAGATTGTCCTGACTTCTGTCCACTCCGCTTTAGTATTTTTTTATAAATGGGAAATAAGTAATGCACTCATCTAGAAAGGGGGAAAACTGGCAACTCCGTGGGGCCTCCTAGAGGGTCTGAGATGGTGAATCTGCCTTTGGGGTTTTCTGCCAAGACTGCAGGAGAGAGCAGGAGCCAAGGAGCCACATCTGGGCTGCTCTGCTGCTAACAGAAAATTCTGCTCAGGTTGCCCTGTCCTTGATGCAGTGAGTGGCAGTGGATCTTCAGCTCTCAATTTTTCTGCTTTTGTGTCAGTCTACTCAAGCCAAAAATTATTGTTCACCCACTAGAACACACATGCTACAGAGAAGCCTGGCTTCTCAGAGTCAGTATTTTGAGGCTCTTTTTTTTTTTCCAAATAAGTTACTTGGCCTGGAAACTTTTCCAACTTGGCAGAACAGGAGTCAAACCAAAACAAAGCATGTGCCCAGTGCTGTTTAAGTTCTTCAGGAGCACAGCACAGCAGCATCCAGAGCCTCTTTGGAGTACCACAGGAAACTCTATGTTCATGACAGACTATCCCTGGCTTCCTCCAGGCAAGAAAGATATCACAAAGCAGGCCAAGATGGACTCTGCATTCTGGGGAGAGATGTTGAGCACTTGGCAATGTATTGAGACTGTCAGCCAAGCAATTCTGTCTCTGTAGGTGTATACACTAAATTCAAGTGCTCTACACATTGGATTTCATCAGGAGGAACTAAAGGTTGCATGGAATAAAATGTATTTGTTACACTAGGTCTAATGAATTCAGTGAAAAGAAAAAGGATTAAAAGCCTCAGAAATTATTTATATTTCAAAAGCTTTTGTGTGACAGTCATTTTAATGCCAGGGTCAAACCTAAGTGTTGATCTCAATGTGTTGACTAGTCACTGAGACAATGACTTAGCCTTTCTTCTTAGCCTAATCATAATTAATAATGATGACAGTAATAATAACAAACGTGCCTTCCACACTCACTTCTATATGTGACAATATTTATAAAATGACACCTCTGGATGACTCTGAATCAGGCACTGTGCAAACTCTTCATGTATGTCATATATTCTCGATAACCTCCTGATGCTGATGGGAACAGTTCCACTGATATCTGTATTTTTCAGGAAGATCAGAGAACAAGGAGCAGGAAGGTTCTGTAGCTGCCAAAAGCCACATAGGCAGTAAGTTAGAGCCAGGAGTCAAAGACAGGGAGTCTAAGGCGTGGACATGCACTCTCCAGTGTGTGCTGTGCTTCCTGTGCTTTCCACACTTGAGCTCCCTGTAGTGTGAAGTTTAGTTTTTAGAGAAAGCCACTGTGGCTTCAGTTTTCCCTAGCACAGGGAAGATACTAATCTAATTCCTTTGTTTTCAACCTAATTATTATCATCTCTTTTTGATCTTCTGATATAAAGAGAATCTCAACGAAGGATCTGCATAGTTTTTCAGCAAGTACTTATTGTATCAAAAGGGTCCTCAAATTTCTGTAGGATAAAAGACCCAAAGTATCTATAGAACATTTTTTTTTTAAGACGGTATTTCATGTAGCCCATGTTAGCCAGCACTTCCCTGTGTATCTGGGGATGACCTTGAACTTCTGATTCTTCAGCCTTCACCTCTGGAATGCTGGAATCACAGGTGTGAGCCATCACACCCAGCTTATTTGGTGCTGAGTATGACTCGATCCAAGACTTCGTGCATACCAGAGTGGCACTCTACCAACTAAGCTACATCCACAGCATAAAACAATCTTTGTGATTAATGCTCATACTTTATAGAGAAGGACCATTTCTGTGATCTTCAAAAACTTATTGTCATCTATGAACCTCATCAAAGTTCATCAAAGATGAAACAGGGATATTATCCACCATTAAAGCAGCAGGAATAACTTAAGTAAACCACCATTGCCATACTATAAGAATAGTGAAAGCACTGTTTTCTACAGTTGAGTGTCTTCTTACACACACACTGACACACACACTGACACACACACAGACACACACATAAACAGATGAGTACACACATGGACACACACACAGACACAGAGACACACACAAAGATATAGGTACACACACATGGACACACACACAGAAACACACATGGACACACAAATGGGTACACACACATGCAGATACACAGACAGACACACAGACACTCTGACACACACACAGACACATATACACAAACACACACAGACACACACATACACAGATGGGTACACACATGGACACACACATGGACACACAAACATACACATAGATATAGGTACACACACACATGGACACACACACACAGAAACACACACAAATGGACACACAGATGGGTACACAGACACACACAGAGACACACACACACATGAACACCAACACATACACACATGGATGGACACAAAGACACATGAACACACATATACACACAGATACACACACATGTTAGACACACACACATATGATAGACACACTTTGAGAAACAGATTCATAAACTGACATTAGATGGCCCAGGATAAGGACAGCTAATATAAAATGAAATATAAATATATAAAATATAAAAATAAAAATATAAAAAAGATGTCTGAAGAGGTGCCATGGAGGAAGAAGGCAAGAGACAGAGGAACAGCTCCCAGAGACTAAGCCACCAACCAAAAAAGCATACATAGGCTGGTCGGAGGCCCCTGGCACATATGTTGCAGAGGACTGACTGCCTTGTCTGGCCCCAGTGGGAGAGGATGCACCTAACCCTGTAGAGACTTGATGCCCCAGAGAAGGGGGATACCCAGGGGCACCTTCTCAGAGGTGAAAGGGTGGAGCAATAGGGTGAAGAACTCTGGGAAGGAGACCAGGAAAAGGAGCAACATTTACGATTAAATAAATAAAATAATTTTTTAAAAAAGACAGATGAACGGTTGCTGGTTTCACTCACCGACTCATGCGTGCGAGTTATGCAACAGTTAAAGGCAGATGAGGTTTTCTATTTAGAAAAGGAAACTTTTTGGTTAGCATCAGCAAATTGAGTGGCAAATAAGCTGAAAGGAGAAAATAAGTAAGTGTTGTACCGAGGACCTTGGCTATGTGGTCAGGCCTGACAGATTCAACCCAGCTGAAAGGTCACAGCCAAAGCAAGCTCTACTCACCAATGGAAACTCCCCTAAATTTCTAAAACACTGAGGAGATATCATTCTGTTTTGATGAAGATTCACTTTTTTAAAAACTGGTTTTACTCAATTAAATTTTCCATGTCTACCAAAATATCTGAAAAATGAGTGTTAGTATGACAGCTCTTTCCATCTGGCAAAACAGAAAGCACTGGGTTTCTACTGGAAAATTACCAAATATTTGCTTTATTTACTTTCCTATTTACAGAGGCACTTGCCAACGACCAGAAATGCTCACAAGCTGATGAGCAGTGAGGATGTGCTGTTTCCTCCTGAGGGCTGAAGTGTGTCACATGCCTCATGAGCACACTCACAGTTTGTACCTCTGGAAGCCAAACAGAATCGTTCTCACTCTATAGAGAAAAGGATGCCAAAAGAAAATTTCATGACCTTTGATAAAAAAAATGTTTCAGAACCCCTAGTGCCTGCCAGATATGGCGTATATCTGTAATTCCGGTGGCCTTAGGGTGAGACACGAGGTGAGGGAGAAACTCTGAGAGCATGAGGCAGCTAGCCTTTGTGTGCTATGCGGAACAGCAAGAGACCATATCTCAAACAAGGTGGAGGGCAAGAGCTGCCACCTGAGGATGTCCTCCGCCCTACTCTCATGTGGCATGGCACATATGTTCCTGCACAGAACACATAGCCACACCCAAAGATTTGAGAAATTTTGGTTTTCCTGGAAACTGACAGAATGGGGTAATATTTTTTAGGAGAAGTGGGTGTGAGAGTGATCTTTTCCATTTCTGTAGAAGAGGAGACTTTCCTCGGGCCATTCACTTGGGAGATACCTCAGACTTCTTACTGCCTATCCTGCTCTTGTTAACTGTTCAGTAACACAGATCCTATGATTTACCAGTTTCTCCATGGGAGAACTGAGGATTCGTGAAGTGAATTACTGTCGGTGGCCTGTACTCGCCAGCGAGATAACACAGACACCAAAGCTCTTCAGCAGATCTTTATTACGATGTTATAGAGGAAAGACCCGCTGGGAAAAGGCCGGCTGGTGGAAACCGGCTGGGAGAAAAGGCCCCGAGCCCCGAGAAGTCCCTGGTTAAATACCCCCTGGAGTGATGTGTACATATCTGGTTGGTTAATTGCCCATAAAATCCTATATGCCTCGGGAAGGGCTTGTGACTTCCCGCGCTTTCCCCTTACACAAAGACAGTAAATTACAGAACTTGTGAGAGCATCGGATTGCCAGAGATGTCTCTGCTTTCCACGGCTCTCTACAAATTACTCTCTGAGGTCATATGCCTTCTTAGAGGCTGAGATGAAACGTAAACCAGGTCTCAGTTGCCCACTCCTCCCCTGCCCTGAAAGCCTTTCTGTTACAATGTAAGGAGAGTTTTCAACACACTAACCATTCTTCTTTAATGTTTATGTTGTGTTGGAGTCTTCTTATTCCAGTAGTGTCAAAATGTTTTCACCATGACATTTCCCATAGCTCTCCTTCAGCAACAACCCCACTATTGGTCATATTGTAATTCAATATGATCTTATTTCTTAGCATTTAAAGTCTTCTCGAGTTCTCCTGATAGGATGCCCTGGTGACTTCTTTGGTTTCTCACCACAGTGGTTTATAATTAGTACTTTTGAAGGTTGTGTGAACACTGGAGCTAGTCCAAATAGCCAGTAGTAACCTGCTACATTTCCCAGGAGGGCACTCAAACAGAAAGAGCACAGACTCAAACCTCTGGTTTCCAGTATGAGCTGTTACCTCCCACCTGGGACCAACCACTGTATCTTCTCCCAAAAGCCCCAGAGCAGGTGTCAGCTACACAAGAACCTCCATCATTGAGTGAGTCACTCTTGAAATGTGATCACAGAACAAGGCTTCCCTTTCCTTATACTGTACAGCCACAGATCTGGCTTGGTGCCAACACTGGGAAGACAAAGTCCCCTTCAGACAACTACTCAGGGATGCTCCCATGCCTCTGTGTTCTGGCTGGGTGGTATATGCATTAAGCAGCATATGGGAAGTGCTAAAATAACAATGGGATGAAGCACAATTTAGGAAACTATTCTACCTATGTGTCTAAGGATCTCTTCTGATAAAAAGAGAGCATAGCAAGGAACAACATTTATTTACAATGTTTCCTGATAGCTGTGTGCTCACAAATGCCATCTGACATAAAGCCCAGTGCAGCCTCTCAAGACTGCTATCTTCATTTTATAGATAGGGAAACTGAGGTTCAAGGAAGCTTAGCTTCAGCCTACCTGACTTCATGAGTCGCTCCAGCACACCACCTGGGGCTAGGAGTCATGGAATACCAATCTGAGGACTGGTGAAAACAGCTATCCATCTTCCTTTAAAGTGTTGGTCTTATTTTGTAGTATGAATGTATACAAGATGAAAGAATATATTGCCTAGTTACAACTATATTGCCAAAAAAAAAAGGCGCATTAACTTAACTGATAAAAAAGAAACACTGCGCCCAATGTTTCCAGAATGTATAACACATTGAAGTACTTTATATAAATACAAACTATCAAACAGTATTTTGTATATGCAATGCAACATTGTGTACTTAATTTGCATGCAGTAAAGAGTCAGATGCAAAGTGAATTCATAGGTTTGGATGTTTGTGATTCTGGGGATTGAGCCTAATACCTGTGCATTCTGGACCCATGCCCAACAACTGAGCTACATACCTAGTTCTATATGGTTCTGCAAGTCGGGTATGATGCTCTTTGTATGGCAAATTCTTTATCCTCTCCCCCATCCCTCTTCTTTCTCGCATCTGATTCCCTATCTGATTCTTTTTCAATTTAAATATCTATTTAAATTTTAAGGGCGAATGCATGATACGTATTAAGTTTAAAGCACAGAATTTAAATTAAAAGTCTGATTTGTTTTACTCCTTGCATATCTCAAAGTTTAGGTAATTATTAAATACAATAATAAAAAAAAGTAATGTGTCTATACCATGGAGCACTCCAGCAACAAGAAGGAATGAACTGTTGATACACGCAAAAATATGCATGAACCTGAAGACCCAGTAGTAAGTACCTAAGAAGGCACTTTAAAGGGAGCACAGGGACTGAGGAGATAGCTTCACTGGTAAGAGTGCTTGCTGCTCTTTCAGACGATGTAATTTTGGTTAATACCAATATCCAAAAGCTTAGAACCATTCATAACTCCAGCTCCAGGGGATCCAAGGCTCTCTTCTGGCCTCCTTTGGGTTTGCACACACATGACATAAACTCACACTGACACACAAATACATAAGCATAAAAATACATCCTTTAAAATGAGAAAAATAAAAAAATAAGTGGCTCTGTTTAAACACTAGAAACTCTGTAGTGAGCAAAGGCAGACGGCTGTCTTGGAGAGGGAATACATGGGAGAGGTGGGGAGGAGGCTCTGGAAGGGGATGCAGTAAGTTTAGAGCCCATGCTTGCACTTGCTATCATTGCTGGGGGAATGGCTTCCCATGCACATCCTTCCATTAAAACCTGTCAAACTGGACGGTTTCAGTAGATATTTATTTTATGTCTATAGCTGAAAGCTTTATATAAATGATTGTTGTTTAGTAAGTAACCTTTACCAAGATACAAAAATCAAATCAGGCCATGTTAAATGTATAGTTACAAGCGCAGGAAACACAAGCCTATAATTTGGGATGTACATGATTCATGATCAAACCAGGTCCAAACAGCACACATTCAGAAGCACCAGACATTTTCCTTCTGAGAAGGAAGCCCAGTGCACAAGCTACACTCTGTGACTATCTGCATACAGCACAGAAAAGACAAAGGCTTAGGAGCAAAAAAACTAACAGTTATCTGTGTCTGGAGCTTGAGCTAAGTGTCCCATTACCAACATGAAGAATTCCTGGGTGATTAAATATATACAGTTTATTGTGATGGTAAGCTTCCAATGTAGACCTTAAAATATCATAAGCTATTTATATGTTAGAGAGGAAAAAAGACACAATTTGGGAAAAATATCTATGTAACACTTTGGGCAGAGGCTCTGGGCTTGGAAAATGCATTTATCTCAATGGTTTCACCTCCATTTATGTGACCTTTGGCAGGTTTGTGACCTTTCCAAGCCTAGATCCCCCTCATTTTTAGAATGGGGGAAATAGCAAGGACCTGCCCTGGTTTTTGAAGATTAGGGCGATAAAAGTAGCCAACATTGCACTGGACCAACTTAATGAGCTAATTCCATGTAGTGAGCATCCCCCATTCTCTTAAGATGGACACTTACATTTGGAGGAATTTGTATGATTATCTTTGTAAGATTTTACTTACATAATATGGCATGATCTATATATGGTATGAAGTTGTGGTAAACTCAGAAGCAGCAAGGAATCAATCTATAAAAATGTAGCTTGTATCATTATTATGAGTTTCACAAACATCTTACTTTCTATGTCGCCCATCACAGAGTGGTAGGTTTTTATGTGGAAGGCAGATACTTCAGCCTAGCACTCATCGGACAAACCATAACGGGAAAAGTCATCCTATCTAGCTGTCTAGTTGGGCAAATACTTAAAAGCTTTAAAACAATTGCTCGTCCTTGTATTCTACTGTGCCCTCTTGCACAAAGGGCAAGCTTATCCCTCCCTCACAGTTGTTCCCACCAGCTCTCAGCTACTCCTATGTGCACACCAAATGTGTCCACCACTTGCACTAGTCCAAGCTCCCTAAGTCCCCTACTACCTTACCCATCCTGTGTCTTCACACTTGGTGTGGTTCACCTGCAATAGCCACTCACAGCTTTCTGATTAACCTTCTCAAGTACTCAAAACCAGTGCCAGCAGACACTACCTGTGCCAGACACCACCCATGTCATTCGTCCCACACATTTATAAGCAATAATTCTCAAGGCTGTTCTAGACATTGGGAAAAACTCACACCAAACAAGCATCGCTTCCTTTTTCCTTCTCTTCTTGGATTTGACCTCTAGCTTAATATGTGGATTGTGGGGACTTTTAAGAACAACAGGATCCCATAGTTTAGGGCTTATTGAAGACAAGCACTTAATTAAAACTTGAAGAAGAGAAGAGAAAGCACTGTGTTTGATTGAGCATTTCATTTAAATAAGTGCTCATAAAAATTCACACAAGGTTAGCAAACCTTCGTGTGAGCCTTTGGCTATGAGTCCCCTTTTCATATCTGCGCCATCTCTCCAGCCCAAGCCTGGCAAACTTGAACAAAGTTGAATTGGTTTAAGAGATTCAAGTAAATCTTGAACTTCTGGAAAGGATTCAGAGGGCAGCTGGGTACCACTAGGGCCGTGTTGCTGTGTGGGGGCCATGTGAAAGAGGCATCTCAGCAAAAGGACCTGGGGGAACAGTAAAGATGCAATACCACAGGCAGCCAGCACTATGCCAGCTCTGAGACTGGCTCTTCCTTTTGAACATCCTATTTTCTCCTACGATCTCCCCTAAAAGTGGACGAGAAGGCTAAGGTTACAAGTCTGAAGAGAAGGCTAGGGTTACAAGTATGATTTTTGTAGCAAAAACATCTTCAAATGCATCATGTCTCCTAATCTTGCCTCTTCCAGCCAACACAACAGGCGTCTCCTCTAGAATGAAGAGGTGTTAATACACATTATTTCTGAAGAAAGCTGTGGTCTGAGCCCAGGTGTGAGAGACAGGAAGCTGCTGTTACAATCAGTCCGTGCCTCTATTTTACGAGTGAATCGCTATCATCAAGGCAATGATTATTAACAAAAGCAATGGAAAACACAAGTCTTATATGGTGTATTTAATACTAAAAGTTAATATGATTTCAAAGTTAACAAAGTCCAACACATATCCTAGTATCTCAGTAAAGTCATGGTAATAATATCATATATTACCAGAATTCTTTCCCTAAATAAGAGTTTTGCTGATAACTTGTTACACACACATCAGTTATACCAAAGGTTTCCTCCATACCTAGAATTGTATTTTTGTACATTTCCTGCACACACTGTAGTAAGCAGACAATGTGGTATATTCTGTGCAGTGTAAAATGAATGGTGAAAGCCAGAGATGGAAATGTGAAGACAGAAGCATCTCCGTGGAGTTTCTCTTGTTCTCACCTCCTCCGTAAAGTTGAACAGGAAGTCACAACTCTGAACTGTACAGCCTGTATTTGCCATTCCTTTCACGTTTTCAGCTGGTCACCTATTAGAAATATGCTCTCAGCCCCAGTGAGAACACCAACTTAACACCTTATTGCATGTGGCATCATTTTTGCCTGCAAATCATTGGGGTTCACCTGCCAAAATATTTCACTTGCCACAGTTCTAATGTTGTACGGATTCCGACTGTTCTCGGCTACTGAGATTAGGGGTTTCCTGTAGAGTGGGGAGACAGCAACTATGAGATCAAGGGAAGATGAGGTTGCCTCTGATTCAGTGTGGCCGCCACACAGTGTTGGCTTGGGGCAGTAAGAAAGTCGCTCCCACTATCATGATCCGGATTTACGTTCTTTTTCACCGTGTTCTTTGTGATTTATAACTGATGTGCTGTTGCTGCATAGCTTCCATGATCAAAACGATAAATATTTCTTCACATTTCATTCTGCTTCACAAGCAAAAACATATATTATTGTATAGCCAGAAAAATATGTTTTCCACCAACTCACTGGAGCACCGTCACATGCTAGGTACATTGTTAGTATTGGGATCCCACAGCAGATACACTTCGATCTCCAGGTCAATCCATTAGCAATCAGTTCACCAAGAGCACACTTATAGCCTGATTCTGGCTATTCACCCTTGGAAGCTCACAAGCTAAACGAAAACAGACTAGTGAGCAGCATGCTGTTTCTGAGTTAGTAGCATGAGTGATACCCAGAGCACAGAGAATATTACGCTCTTGAGGTTAGAGATGGATGCAGTAAAGACTGATTCAACCTGGTCTCTGATGCAGGGGTTGTTCTTTAGGATTTCTTTTTCCATGACTTTAGGCAAAGAGGCAGAAAGTAATTGACTTGTGTTTTTGAAGGTCTTGCATTGTAATACAGGATGTTTTGAGCTATGTAATACAGGCTGACCTTGAACTCATGATCCTCCTGACTCAGCCTCCTTAGTGCTGAGATTATCTATGTCACTATGATAAGATAGAATCTTTTTGTTGTTGTTTTGAAAAACGGCACTGGCGGAGGGTATTTCTTGTAGGCTAGGCTGGTCTGAAATTTGCACTGTGACTGGGGAGCCCTGATCTCCTGGCCTGAGACATTGCAGGCTTAAGATCAAACCCAGTAAAACTGAGCCCAGTCACTCATCCAGATGAATATTTTTATGGATCAGTTTGAGCTCCAGACTTCATTCCCTAAGAACAGGGGACATTTTCTTTTTTAAAAAGATTTGTTGCATGTCTATGGCTTTTGACCTGCAGGTGTTTGTGTAACACATGTGTGCAGTTTTCAAGAAGACCAGAAAAGGTTGCTGGATCCCTGTAACTGGAGTTAGAGATGGCTGTGAGCTTCTGTGTGGGTGCTGCAATTCACACCCAGGTCCCTGGAGGAATAGCCAGTGTTCTTAACTGCAGAGACATCAATCCAGTCTTGCCAGTTTTACTTTTACTTATGTGTTTACCCTGTGCTTATAGGATGTTTTTCAAATAACAGGAAAAAAGGAGGAAAAATTTTTAAGTACTCACACAATACCCCAACAATCTCTTTAGTTGAGGCAGGCAAGCATCCTGGGATACCCTTTGGTCTTGGGCTATGCACACATGAACCCCTATACTAATGCACTTGATGGCCTAATTCCTTCACCTGTACTCTGTATGCATATCCTTCCCCAAACACTGTGCCTAGTAATCTCAGACCCTCCTTCATACCCCATCTACATCAGGCTACATGTACTTCCTTCTGTGTGCAGTGGTAGTTGCTACTCAAATGTATTCTCAACACACCAGAGTATGAAGAATACAAGAGTTTGGTCCAGTCTGAACTGGTTTTGCATGCATGTATAGTAAGGCATGTATCTTTTAGGGTAAATCTCATATTTAACACCCAGTACCAATGCATAATTGAACACACACATGATTTAAATTGAGTGCACTATAGGAAGAGGCATATACAGTAGAAAAAAAACCGAACATATGACTTAATATGTACTCATGGTACACCCCTTAGTAATCAAACTTCTTCTCTAGACTCCACAAAAGGAAGCTCAGAATAACAAGTTCCCTGGAGTACTCTCATCCTGTAGAGCTTGGTCCCTTTTGGTGGTATGTCTCTTTTTAATCTGTACTGCTACTCAGTTCTGCAAATCTATGTGAGCCCTTGTTTTAACTCTTGGATAAGGAGCTGAGGATGGGCTCTCAAGCTCTGATTTCATTAATCCACTCCACTAGACTCTAGAGTTGCTCATGTTCTACACTAGGCTGTCCTTTCTAATCAGTGACCTCTTAGCTAGCAGCCACGTCTTGTCCTTATGCCAGACAGGTTCGTTGACAACTCAGACCCACACATTCAGTGAAAGGCTGAGACTTATGGGCAGAAAGAGTACAGAGAACCAAAGTGACAGCTAGTCTCACTGTTACATGAAACAGGTGTAACCAAGACACAGCTTTGAGTGGAGCAGATAGGCTGGTTTTCCTGACTTTCTGTCCCTCTACCTGGGTTATTGGTACAGGGCATAAAATTCCAGTCATGCTTTGATGTCTTTCACAGCTCTGATGCTAGGAAGACATAGTCTCTGGTTTTGATGCTGTCTTACCAGATTTCTCCAAAAACTTGCAGGCCATTTCTATGTGCCTCATTTGATGGTTATTTATCTGTGCAAACCTGGACCGAGTGCTGCCCCATTTCTATCTCCCTGCATGCAGTGAGAATCTCCAGTGTTGCTGAGGTCTTGAGCCAAACTCTTTTATGACCACAATCCTCAGAAACTGACTTCTAATCAGTTTACAGAGACTGAAGAAGCCCTTGATAAATTATGTAGTCTCTTGTATATGTTATACAAAGGTTATATTAAGCACATATCAACTGAGGGCAGGGTTCAACTTTTATTCTGATTATATTGCTTTGGTTTTGTTGCCCTGTGGATTGAATACAAGGCCTAACACATGCTGGATAGGGTCTACCAGTAAGCAGTATCAAGAGTATCTATATTCTGATTCTAAATGTTGTTCTTTCCTTAATAAAATCCTGCATGGCTACCTTAAAAGTTCAAGGCCATATCTGTTAGACAGAACTGATGGGACATTTGGTTGAATCATGGAAAAATGAGAAGACTGTTGAGTCATCAGAGAAACTACACCTCTTATAAGAAAACAATTCCCATGATGTGGAATATTTTGAGAAAGGTCATGACTATGCTATAGTTAGTTAAGGAATTTTATTCCAGTAGTGTGGCTGCCCTGGCAAGAGATCACATTCAAAGACCTTCTAGGTCTGTGTGATCTGGCTGGAATGTAGACGTGCCTCATACTTTAATCCCTTTTCTCGACTAAAGACATGCCCCTACCACACACCTTTAATCCCAAACAACTGTGGGAAAAACAAAGTGACAAGTCAGAGAAAGATGTGGCAGAATGAGTCAGAGCTAGGATACAAACCCGTACTCTCCCTACAAAAGACAGAAAAAAGAAGCGACTGAAGACAGCGATGGGGGGTGGGGGTGGAGATGAGTGAAGAGGTGGCAGTTTTACTGGGACAGTTTTTCAGAGACAGGTTGCAGGTGAAGACAGAATGACACAGAGAATGAGAAGGACCCACAGGATTAGAACAGATTAACAGAGTTAGTTTGAGGCCAAGCACAACAATTCAGTCAAAAGCCAAAGAAAAGCCAATTTGAATCAGTCAGTTTGGAGAGGAGTTTGAGCCAGAACAGCTGATAGGAACCAGCCAGCCAGAGTTCAAAAGAGCTAGAAAAGATGAGGTTACTCAGTAGTAATAATAATGCTAACATTTTTATTGTTGTTTGAGAGGATGCTTGCATCTGATGAATAAAAGTTACTTTTACAGAGTACACTTTCATTGCTTGCATTGGTGATATGAAGACTATGATATGTGAGAGGACCTGAGTTCAACTTCCAGAACTGAAGGAAAAATAGTAATAAAGTGTGTTAGCCAGGTATAGTGGCTCATACCTGTAATTCAAGCACTCAGGTGTCTGAGTCTAGAAGACTGCTGAAAATTTGAGGCCAGGCTGAATTATACAGTACTTCTAGACCAGCCTAGGCTACAGAATTACAATCTTTTCTCAAAAAAAATAAAAATAAATAAATAAATAAATAAATAAATAAATAAATGCAAGCTAAATCAAACCCACCAAACAAAAAACCCTGGACACATCAACATTCCATCATGGAGAGGAGGGACTTGTAAGGCCTTATGTCTCTTACAGGAGTTATAGGCAGTTCATGGCTGCTGGGTGGGGCAATCATATTTCTTAGTGGTAGCCACAGGTATGTTGCTTGTGTTCATGCAGGCAACCCTAATTAAAAGCAATGGGCCTCAACAAAATTACAAGAAAGATTTGGTGGGAAAAAGAGAAGGCATTTGGTGGGAGGTGGAAGACAATAAAAGGATAGCCAGAGAGAACAAGAACAAAATTGTGTGTGTGTGTGTGTGTGTGTGTGTGTGTGTGTGTGTAAAATTAAACTGTGAAAGAATCATTTTTTAAGTGGAACAATAGAAAATAACTACATGGCCCTTTTGTTCACTGCATCCATGGGGGCCGACAAGAGCCAAATGGGTTGGTAGTGGTGCATAGACCTACAGTCTGGAGTACCTTGTCTACCAGATCCTTCTGCCTTCTACATTCCAGCCTGGGCTGGTGCCTTTACCTACACTGTAGCTCTCAAAGTAGATCTACCTAAGTTATAACACAACACTCACCAAAAGAATGGCAACAAGTGTTATTCCAGGAAACAAAGAAGTATCAACTGACCTAGAAAAATCTCTCAATAATATCAGCAAATATTTCTAATAAACTAGAAGGGATAGAGTTATAGACTTGGAAAAGTTTGTTTTTTAACAGCCTTGTGTTTTATTTAGACAAAGGCGGCCTCTTTGGAAGTGCTCTGCACTGGTGTTCTCCTTAGTGAACGCAGACAGAAGCCAGCTTGAAGTTTCTGGAAGACACTGGATGCACTGGTGTTCTCCTTGGTGAACGCAGATAGAAGCCAGCTTGAAGTTACTGGAAGATACTGGATGCACTGGTGTTCTCCTTGGTGAACACAGACAGAAGCCAGCTTGAAGTTACTGGAAAATACTGGGTCACTTTCTGCTCTCACCATTAGGTCACATGTGTCACAGACGCTGACAAGACACTCACTACTTGTGCCTGTTGCATTCCCAACTTCAGCTGAGTCTTCTCAGTGCACATGTGTTAGATGAGTGAGTAAGGAGAAGTAAATTTACTCAAACTTGTCAGAAATGACAAGAAGCACGATTTACATTTTTAGGAATCCATCACTTCCCCAAGGCAACTCAAGTGTCTCCTCCTTCTGAGAGACAATAATGGCATGTGTGTGAAATTCACATGGCTACTTTTCAATACTTATGGACAGTGTGTCTCAGCCTTGGCTACACCTGTTATAAACACCTGTGGAACTTAAAAAAAAAATCTCAGTTGAAACAGGATCTCTAGAGTGTTGCTGAAAATCACGCGTGAAAAGGAAAAAGTTCCACATCAGTAGAGAACTTTTTTTGTTGTTGTTGTTCCTAAGTTTTATTTATGAATTAATATAAAACACTGCAGAGCAATGAGTCTTAATCCTCGTCCTCGTCCTCCTCTTCATCCTGGTTAATCTGGAAGTAACACAGCTCATAGCTCTTTTTGCTGTTGGTGACAACACGCAGCCAATCTTGGAGGTTGTTCTTCTTCAAATACTTTTTGGTGAGATATTTCAAATACCTTTTGGAGAAAGGCACTTCGGAAGTGACAGTGATCTTGCTCTTGCTCCGCTCGATGGTCACAAACCCCCCTCCCCCACCAAGGTTGCCGGCTTTCCCATTCACCTTGATTCTCTTCTGGAGGAACTGCTCAAAATTGGTGGCGTCCATGATCCCATCTTCTACAGGGTGAGTGCAGTCGAGAGTGAACTTCAAAACTTGCTTCTTTTTTTTGCCCCCCTTGGCCACAAGCTTTTTCACAGGCACCATGGCGGCAGAGGAGGCAGAAAGGGCAGTAAAGAACTTCTTAATCACTAATTTTTTTTTAAAGATTTATTCTATTGTTAATGAAGTGCATGTGTTACAGGGTATACACAACTGTGAGTGTATGTGCCCAGAGAGTCCTGAAGGAAGCGTTGGATCCCTGAAGCTGTAGCTGCAGGTATTTGTAAACTGCCCTATATGGGTGTTGGAAACACATATAAGTCCTCTGCATAAGCAATATGTGCTCCTAACTGCTGAGCTATCTCTGATGCCAGCTTCTAATTCTTCCAGCCTGTTCTGACTTCAGATTTCGCCTTCCAAAGTGTCACACTACCTTCAATTAAGTGCTATCACATGTGTAATTTATTGCATAGTTATATCCTAAATTAGCCTCCTACTCTAAAATGGTGCTTCAACTGCCTTCATTAGACTATCTTTTCACACACACACCGTTACTCTTTGTCTCTCAGAAGAAGGGGACAATTGAGTTGCTTTGGGGATGTGATAGATTCCCAAAATTGTAAATCTTTATTATCAGCCAATTGTTATCTATCTAAAGTGGTGGATTCAATCATCAAGTGTCAGGATGAATTGTTTGAACACTAAGGGCTATGAAAAAGCAGAGTGGCAGAAAACATTGTAGATTTTACTGGCACACAGAACAGACCACATGCTGGAACATGGAAGATGGAGAGGGAGAGGAACTGTGTCTCAGACAGGAAAAAGGCACAGATGAGCAGGAGTCCATTTTAGGAAGAACATAAATTATGCATCTTATGTAACTTCTGTTGTTTGCAGTAACTGTAATCTTCCTGCCCAGGACATACACCTCTGTTCCTGGATTACTATACTCAGCCTACTCTCATAACCTACCACTACCTGCATAATCAGAATTACAAGTGGGATCACAAATCCACAGTTTAGCAGGCTTCTTGAGTGATTTTTATCATGAAACAGTAACTGGAGGAGACCAATCGATCTACACAGTTCAAGAGGAAGACAGATGGGACAGAATGTCCCCCCAAAAGAACCAACTGCAGCAAACTACTGCCTCTGTCGAAATAAATCAGATACGTCATTCTTCATTTATCAAACTGGCAAAGATGAAAGCACTGTGCCCCACTCCATGCCAGTGTTAGAATAAGCTTTTGCACACTGTGGGGGGATGTGAGCTGGCACACAACCAAAGGACAATCTGGCAATTCTTATTATAAACCTTAACATTTTTCACTCCTTTGACATAGCAATTACACTTCTAGAAATGTATCCAAAGGCTGTGGTTTTAACCTTGGCAGTTCATTGGTGAAGATTTATGAATTAGATTTCTGGACCCCTCTCCCTGGGGTGTCTGAGAATAAGGTTTATGAATCTAGTGATTTTTGTTTTAATACACACATAATTTGAGCTTATTTCTTTTTAAAGTTCAACTAATAGAAATATTGGTGATTGGTGAGAATGTCTTTCTCCCCTACTGCCTCTGCGTAGTCACACTGGACAGTACCTGATGTTTTTACTGTCAGTGGCACACATTGTAACAGTCCTCTGTCTCAGTACATCATCATGTGCTACAGGACAATGTTTCAGTCCACAGTGATGATTCCGTAAGATTACTATGGATGTGAAAGCGCTGTGGTGTAGACACACCATAGCTGCCATAGCATCATGGCTCAATGCCTTAATTGTGTTTGTGGTGACACCAGTGTAAGCAGATGCTGCCCCACCAGTTGTATAAAATTATAGCACAGATGCTAATCATCCTTTTTCTATTGCAAAAAGCAAGGTAAAACAGGATGCACGAAACACAGACTGCATCCCCCTATGTCTCATGACTAAGCCTCTTGTCTACACCAAAGCTATGGTAAGTAACTGATGGACACCATACAGACTGCATAGGACTACTTGGTGATGGTCTCATAATGATGACATCACTTTATGGCACGTTTCTCAGAATATGTCTACCACTAAGCAAGGAATCATTGTATCAAAGTCTAGTTTATTTTTGTTCTATTTTGGTGCTTGATAATGGTAGATATTTATTTCATCATCTATGAGCCATAACTATTTTTACTTAGTATAATTGTGTTCTTTAACAAGAAAACTACACTATGAAATTTACAGCAGATTCACAAAGATTAACAGTTAAAATGACCATAAATGAGCCTTAGCAATTGGAATAGTTTCTTCTATCCCACCGCATTAGGGTGTTAGGTTTTAATATTTTGGTAGAATAATGGTATATGGGAAAAATACTCCAATCTCTGTAGACATTCAAGCATAGACATTTAGGATCATTTTCATATTTTTATTATGACTAGAAAGACAATGACTATTAGACATCCATCCATCTCTTGACCTATATAAGATGCACCCTCATCAAACTTGGATATTGAAATTTTATAAAATTTAAAAAAAAATTTATGTCTTTGCTAAATGTGGCACACCTAACCACTCACACAAATCCCAGCTCCTCTTGGAAAAGACGAAGTAAAACCTAGCAAGGTAATGACGACAGCCTTGCATTCAAGTCCCCTCTGTTTGGTTGAGGATAAGGCATAGAGTTCCTGCCAACTTAATGCAGATGCAAAGCATCTGGTGGTTTATTAAAGAGGTAGCTGTAGACTTACTTCTTTCCCTGTCTCCCTGTCTGAACAGGTATTCGGGTCTCTTAGAAATAGCTGAGCTGTGGGGGGGAGGAGCTTAGATTTCCTAATCACCATGAGGGGATAAGTTACCTGTTTATCTACAAGAATAATGAGGATGAGGTGGTGAATTGTGCAATAAACGAAATTTGCTGTTTCATCAATCCAGGAACAGAAGGGTATGTCCTGGTAGCTAATGTTGTCCTTACTGATACATCAGCTAACATTGTAACAGTGAGTAATACAAACTATATCATGGGGGAATGGAAAAATTGCATAGAAGAGCCCACAGTGCTCTTGCGGAAGACCCAAGCTCAGTTCAGCACACATGCTAGACAGTTAACAACTCCAGCTTCAGGAGATTTGGTACCTCTGGCTTCACAAACATACTCATATGCACATACCCACACAGATGCACAACATGCACAAAATTTAAAAAATAATGTTTGAAATAGTTACAATATCACAAGTAATTTGTGATGCTTGAAGTGAAAACACACTTTCCAAAAGAAAGAAACAAACAAACAAAAACCAATCACAAACACAAGCAAAAACTGATAGGTATGGTTGTGATTTTGAATGAAATTGGCCCCCAAAGATTCATAGGGAATGGCATATTTGAAAGGATTAGGGCATGTGGCCTTGTTAGAGTAGGTGTGGCCTTGGAGGAAGTGTATCAGTGAGGATGGATGGGCTTTGAGGTTTCAGAAGCTCAAGACAGGTCTGATAGCTCTCTTCTTCCCTCTGCCTGCTGATCTAGATATAGACGTTTCACCTCCTTCACCAGGACCATGTCTGCCTGCATGCTGCAGTGCATCTTACCATGACAATAATGGACTGAACCCCTGCCCTATAAACCAACCCTTGTAAAATGTTTCCCTTTGTAAGAGTTGCCCAGCAGGCAGAGCAGCCCTGAGATCATACACACCCAGGGCAGGGCGTGGGTAAGATAGCACTCCTGAGACTACTCCAGACACTCAGAGGTCCCAGGTGCCACTACGATGAACAAGTAAGTGGTGGAGAGATGGAAGGAAAAGAAAAGCTACAGGATGTGTGTACAAAAAAGAGAGGTGGAACTTGAGAGTAGTGAGGAGTGGCCTGGTGTGAGTAGCCGCCATAGTAAGGTCCTGGCCTGGGCTGCCATGTCTGTGTCCACAGTCCTACAGCAGTGCTGGTCTGTTACCACCAAAGGCCAGATGTTCCTGATCTGGGCTGCCATCTGGGGCCATCCTAGGGTCTGCGGACTGTACAAAGTTGGGCCCAGCCCTTGGAGCATTGTGGGAGAGCTTTTCCCGAAGACTTGAGAGCAGAAGGGATGGCCCTGCCTCTAACCAGTGGCAGCATTCAGGAGAGCAGCCCCCACACCTTGCCCAGGAAGCACTGCAGAGCTGGCTTTGTTTGTTGGGATTTTGAGTAAGTGAGCCTCAAGAGTATGAGCATGGGAAAGCTGGCCCTGCCACTCATATGTCATGCAGTGGCATGGGACAAGGGAGGAAATGCCCACCCTTGCTCCTCGCCACCCGCAGCAGGTGAGGGAGCTGGCCCAGGGGTTTTGAGAGCAGAAGCGCTATCCCTGCCCCTCACTGGCTGCAGTACTTGGGAGAGCAGGCCTTGCACTTCACCTAGGCAGCACAATAAAGCTGACCCTGGTTGGGGAAGAGGGTGGGTAAGCCAACTCCCAAGGCACAGGTCTCCCAGAAGTCTAGGCAATAGAGGGATGCCTTCCTTGATATTGTCCTTTGACACTTATAGCAAGTAGGAAAACTGTCCCTGAGGCCATGAAAGGGGGAAAGCTGGCCCTGCTCCTTACCAGCTGGAGCACTCAGGGGAGCAGGCTCTGCACCTCGAGTGGGCAGAACAATAGAGCCAGACCTACTGTCCTGGTATAGATGACCACGTGAGCATGAACTCGTGAGAGCTGGGTCTGCCTCCTTGCCAACTGTGGCACTGGATGACTTAGCTGGAGCAGTGCTGGAGAACTTGCCCTGGTGCTGTGGGTGCGGAACTGGTGTGCTGACCATCCAGCTCAGTTACCACCCAGGCCCAGATCTGGGGCTTTGAGTTGGCCCAACTCAACATCTATCCCATGAACTGCTAGAGGATGTGAA
Organism: Grammomys surdaster; assembly: GCF_004785775.1. Classification (NCBI taxonomy): domain Eukaryota; kingdom Metazoa; phylum Chordata; class Mammalia; order Rodentia; family Muridae; genus Grammomys; species Grammomys surdaster. The sequence continues at coordinate 3,171,328 of NW_021604613.1, forward strand.
AGGGCCCTTCCTACAGACACAAAACTGCAGGAGCTCTGTGACACCGGGCAACGATGTTATCCCAGTGAGGGACCAGCATTGCTAGCAGAGCAGAAGCCAGAGGATTCAAAACAGACCAATGATTCATTGCAACGGACATTTGCAAGTTAAGAAACATGGACAAAAGGTATACGTGGGACACAGTGTGACACACTACAGCTTCCACAACGAGATTTTTTTCTCTGTTGTGAGGGAGGTTGCAAGGGTGGAGGGGAGGAAGTACAAGGGGAGGAGGAGTGGAGGCATGGGATTGGAGTGCATGATATGAAATTCACAATGAATCAGTAAAAAGTCAAACTAAAAAAGCTGGAGTCGCTTCACAACAGTAGCGCTTTAACTAAGACAGGTATGTAGCCGGGGTGGTGGCGCACGCCTTTAATCCCAGCACTTGGGAGACACAGGCAGGTGGATTTCTGAGTTCGAGGCCAGCCTGGTCTACAGAGTGAGTTCCAGAACAGCCAGGGCTACACAGAGAAACCGTCTTGAAAAAAAAAAAAAAAACCAGGTATGTAAAGTACCTATCATAGTAGTGAAAACAAAGTTCCAACTAGCAGGTAAATAAAAATGATAGCAATTCAGGCATAGTGGCACATGCCTCTAATCCCAACACACGAGAGACAGAGGGGAGAGTACCCACACACAGTTTGATGCCAGCTTGGGCTGTACAGCGAGACACTGTCTCAAAAGAAAATAGGAAGAGAGCATTTTTTAAAATGATAAGAATAGATGTTGGCTGTTTAAGAGAGTGGCAAAACAATATTAACGCTTGACAAAGTTAATATTGTCAAGAAGTACACTGTAATGATGATAGTGGCTGCTAGTTAAAGACAGGATTTCAGGTTGTTTACATAGGTATGTCTTCTGAATTTTCTTAGACATATATCACCTTAAAAGGTTATTTGGGGGCCAGAGTGATTGCACAGCGGTTAGCACTTACTGCTCTTACAGAGGACCTAGGTTTGATTCCCAATACCTACATAGTTGCTTAAGACCATCCATAACTCCAATTCCAGGCAATCTGATGCCTCCTTCCGGCCTCTGTGGGCACCAGGTACACACACAGCAGGCACACACATGGCTCACAGACATACAAGCAGGCAAACCATTCATACACATAAAATAAAAACAGATACATCTTTTAAAAAATAAAAACTGGTTATTCAAAACTCAGTTGGTATATACTACACTGCATTGTAAAAAATGATATAAAGGAACTTAAAAATGTGGCCCCCATGGCTCTAGATTCTCATTCAGAATTTTCAATAACATCTGAGAATTGGTTACTTCTGATAAAAAAAAGACTTGAAACCAACAACACTCACATGCCTGTCAAAGTCTTTGTGTAAGATATTTTACTAAGCATGTTTTATGAACTCATCAGTAATGCTGGGGTTAGTAGAATGCATGTTCATTTAGATTCTCAGTAAAGCTCAAAAGAGTTACAACATCTACAGCTAAAGGTGACTGAACCCATGTGCACAGGAACTTACGGGCTGGGTCTGCATACACAAGACTTGCATAAGATAAAGCTAGCCAAAGTCGCAGTGTGCACAGGGGACTGGTTCACAGAGTCCCACCTAAGGCATAGGAGCAACTGACAATTGATGTGAAGGCAAAGAGAGTGTTTTATTCAGAAATGCAGCCCCTGGGAAGTTTCCCATGGTCCACTGGGTGAACCTACTGCTATACAGCTATTCATGTACAATGACACCAAGTGGGATCTGTGGGCTTTAAAAGAAGTTGGGGTTAGGGGTTGGTGGTGGAAATAAGGGGGAGTTGAAGAAGAGGCTACAGGGGTAGATTTGACAAAAAAACATGATATGCATGTTTTAAATTCTTTTTCCTTTTAAAGATTTTTTTATATATGTGAGTACATTGTCACTTTCTTCAGACATACCCGGAGAGGGTATCGGACCCCATGACAGATGGTTGTGAGACACCATGTGGTTGCTGAGAATCGAACTCAGAACCTCTGGAAGAGCAGCCTGTGCTCTTAACCTCTGAGCCATCTCTCCAGCCCTTAAATTCTTAAATAATAAAAAGATTATGAAAATAAAGGCATTATAGATACAAGGAAGTAATAACCTCCAAAATACAGGACATATAATATATGAAGAAAAATGATAAAAGGTAGGACATTCTTCTCTTCATTAATAAGTTCCTCCATGTACTATATGGAGAAAATGGTTTAATTTATAGAAGAGGTGACAAAGGGAAACATTCCTGGTGGTCACACTGGCTGTGTACCAGAATCTGAGGACTCTACTATATGCATATATAGTAGAAAGCTTTTTAAGGTGATGTACTTGGCCCTAAGAGCATTTCATTAACATTTTTTTTCGGTTGAGTACACACCAGTTTCATGAAAGCAAAATGCAGAAGGGAAAGAGGTAGATGTGTAGTGTCCAGTTTCTAAATGAGTCTCCATCTGTTGGTCGCTTTATTGTTCCAGCGAGCGAAGAACTTTCAAGCCTATGAGCTTTTAGTACAAAGAGCCGCTGCTCTTGACTTAGCTCCTAGAGAGTGAGAATGGGTTTCAAAGACCACTAGTGCCTCTCCTATGAAATTCTAGGGTGTTTGTGTGTCGCTGCCTTGTGCTTCAGTACTTTCTTGTCTCTGATTATTGTTTTTTCTCCTAGCTTTCTTCCTCTGAAAGATTTCTCCAACTTCTCCTGCTTCTAGCTTACCACATCAAACCTTCTGTCTCACACTATTTGTTCTGAACACTACTTTGCAAAGCTAGTTCTCCCATCCTCAGAAACTGATGACATCAGGAGGTCAAAGTGCACAATCTAAGTTGCTTTTGTGGAGTCTGAACTGCGTTTGCAATGACTTGACACTTGATCTGCTAGTCAAACCGTATTTATTGCAATAAGGCAGTGATCATATTTTCAATGTCACCTCCGTTTCTCACTATTAAACGAGACACAGGGACCCCACTACACACTGGGCTGTGTGCTAAGAGCTGGAAATGTGAGGATCAGTGTACGCTGGCAGCTGGGTCTTGTGGCATTAAGTATATAGACAGTGTAGACAATGTAGCCCCAAATCCTTTATACTAGTTTTCAGCATCACAGAATGTATCAAACTCACATCACCTCCCTTCCCCAAACTAATTAAGATGTATTATATGTGAAATAACCCAAATTAACTGACTAGATTCTCTCGTTTTTAATTGTCTCACATTTTGCATCTATTCACTCATTAAATGTCAGCCCTTTTATCAATTTATCTCCCAATTCCTGCACACAGTCTCCATCCCACAGACTCCTGCACACAGTCTCCATCCCCACAGACTCCTGCACACAGTCTCCATCCCCACAGAGTCGTCCCCATTTCCTGAGTCTTGCTGACTTATAGTAATGACCAAATAGGTTTCTGCCCATCTATGCCTGCTATGCTAAAGTCACTTTGTTGCCGTGGGAATCTCTCTCATTACCTGTATCTCCAGACAAGGAATGCAAGAACCTAAAGCAAGCAGCAAGGCTAGTGACAGTGGGCTCAGCTACAGAAAGCCGATGGGACACAGAATTCCAACATACATCCTGACAGTAGAGAACAAGTTACAAAGGCAGATGGAATGTTTTAGATTTACAGAAAACACATAGTTTCCTTCCCATGTCTATTCACTAAGGCAGATATCCAGGTTAGACGACAAGAAACAGGCAGTTTCATGGCTATAAGAGCATATATAGGAGTCTCATTCTTTAAGTACCAACATACTGTTGGCTACTTTTCTTGTTGGTGCACAGCAAAATATCTGAGGAAAGCAACTTAAGGAAGGATTTATTGTGGCTTACAGTTGAGGATACAGTCCACCACTGTGGGGAAAGCAGCTGGTCATATCAGATGCACCATAAAGAAGCTGAGAGAAACCAATGTGAGCACGCAGCTTTGATTTGCCCTTTTTGCTCAGTCTGGGATCACAGATCAAGGAATGGCTCTACCCACATTTTGGGAGAGTTCTCCTAAGTAAATATTAGCTCTGTAAACTCCATGAAAGACATTCCCAAAAGTTTATCTCTTATATGATTATAGATCCTAACAAGTTAATCAATGTTAACCATTACAGCTACCTATATAACTTAATTTGATGTATATGAGTGCTCTCTCTGCATATAGGGCTTACATGCCAGAAGAGAGTATCATATCCCACAGCAGATGGTCATGAGCCACCATGTGGTTACTGGAAATTGAACTGGGAACCTCTGTGCTCTTAAATGCTGAGCCATCTCTCCATTCCCACCTATACTAGTTTATACTTCACTCTGCACTGTACTCGGAGGACCACGGAGCAGCTGGTAAGTATAGGATATTCAGGCAATCAGATGATTATGGAAAGAGATGACTGAAGAACATTCAAGACTCATGGGAGCTAAGGAGGTGGCTCACTGGTTAGGCATGCTCGTTATGCAAGCATCAGGACCTGAGTTCAAATTCTCAGCACCAACATAACCAATGTTGGCTGCATGCGCCTGTGACTCCAACACTGGGGGCATTACAGAGGTAGGTGGATCCCAGGAGCAGGTCAGTACAGGTGAACTTCAGCTCAGTGAGAGAGTCCACATCAGAGGACTAAGGTAGAGAGCAATAGAAAAGGACATCTACCATCTTACTCTTGCTTCTCTATGTGCGTCAATGTACACAGAAACACACACTACAACATACACACCACAAACAAGCAAAAAAAAAAAATCCAGTTTCTATCTTACACACAAAGTACCTATTCCAAAAAGACGCCCTAAACTCTGCCATAAATTGTTAACATTCAGGATCTAGGGAAAGGAAAGATTGCTATAAAGTATTAAATCATCAAGATTTGATTTTATTAGGTGTGTGTGTGTGTGTGTGTGTGTGTGTGTATGTGTTGTACAGACGGGAAGGAAGAGGAGTGAACTGAGAAAGCAGTGGGTTAGAGGATAAGATCTGGTGAGTTCAGAGGGATCAGTATGCTTAGTGATATTTCTCTGTTTTGTTGTTTTCTCCCTGACATTGCTCATGTCAACAGAACTAAGAGCACATTTTTATTCAAGCACACTCAGGTGCTCTCCAACACAGCAGCACGGTGAGGCAGAGTGTAGGCAGGTGTGCTAAAGGTTACATTTCCTTGTGTCACCTCACCCACCGAGTTTCACCCTCCCACTGTAGAGTATGGTCTACACTAACTATGGTCTGTGAAAAGTTCTCTGCAGGTGGTGAGATTACTAACCACAAAAGTAACACCAAAACTCACAACAGTGCTTTGTGATTGACAGGGAAAAAAGATTGTATCATCACACCAGATGCTTGTGCCTGCCTCCACCCTAGTCTCTCTCAGACCTGAGGAGTCCTCATAAAATTTCATCTAAACTAAAAACCAAAACACAGGAAGTGTGAACTATTTAAGCTTTGAGATCATGGTTTCCCCTCGTTCAAGTCCTAGTACTTAAAATGTGGCCAGGTATATGACCAGTACTCAAAGAACTGATGGCCGGATAAGCTTCTATAGAACATTTCAATCCTGAAGGAATTTAGGTAGAATTCTGTTTTATAAAGAGACTTTTAAGTTTTCACTTCTTACAGAGTTCAACTTAGCTTTCAACCTCACTTCTATTGGTTTTGTTTTTCAGATACATATATATTGTTTGCTCTAGTGCCATGTATTTTATTTAATTTTGTATTTGTTCTGACTTTTTGTTTTATTATGCCTGGCAGCTCTTACTTGGAGTGTATGAAAATCATCTTGCTCATTGCCACTTAAAGTAAATTTATAGCTTTTTCTTAAATATTATCCTATACTTTTTCTTCTAAATTTTGGGTGTGTTTATGCTTTGTTTTATAGTATTTGTATGTAGTGGGAACAGTTTGAAGTTTATCTAAGGAGAAATTGTCAAGGATAGAATTACGTAGTATTTACTTGCAATGAAAGCATTCTCAATTGAAGTAGGGGCTGAAGAAGTTGCTCAATGGTTGGACACAATGGCTGCCCCTTTGGAGGACCAAGGTTTGATCCTCAGAACCTGTGTAGAAGCTCACAACTGGGTGTAACTTCAGTTCTATGGGATATGTGTGTGTGTGTGTGTGTGTGTGTATATGTATATATGTATATATATATGCAAAATATGCATATATATGAAAAATACCTATACACGTTAAAAAATTAAGTATATAAAAAGTGTGTGTTAAAATATGTGAATGTAAATGCACTTATAAAAAAGAAAAACATTGAAAAGGAAACATATGAATGAAGCTAGAAAAAGTACACAAGGTAAGCAGGCATAGAGCACTAGTATCCAGTGTAATTAAAGAATTGCAAACTCCACAGTTCAGAAAGTCTACCACTAGATATGATGATAGAGAATGTCTTGCATCATATACCATGTCCTTACAAAGGACACAAAGATGTTTGGGGCAACAATATTTGAAGCAGACAAGAAAAATGGTAAATAACTCAGGTGTCCACCGACTATAAAATGGATAGATTTTGATATATTCATATATAGAAATACATGTAACAATAAAAACGAAAAGATTATTGCAGTCAAGGTTGATGCTGATGAATTTTGAGAACTATGAAAATTGTTGAAATGTAAATATAGTGTGATCACATTTATGTGAATTTCAGCAGTTCACAAATCTACTCTAAATTCTTTGGGGATGAAAATATACAAGGTAAAACTGCAACAAAATGGAAGAGACTGGTAAATATTCATTTTATATCATCCTCTGGGAAGGGAGACAACAGATTGGAGTTAGGGAGGAAATATAAGAGATTTCAAAGGAATTAAATGTCTACAAAGCTCTAGAGATCTATCCATGGTGTTTTGTATTAGAAAGAACAGTCAGATGCCAAACTGCATGGTATCATTTAAATATTCAGACTGTACCAACAAGCTTTGCACATTCAGCTTCATATTTTTTCCAGATGATCCAGAAACAATTGTAATGTAATCCACTCAAGGAACCAGTACAGATTGAAGGACAGTTTATTGTGCAGATTTCTGAAAGAACATACCATTCTCTGAATTTTCATCATAAGCAGTGTTGATGCTTAGTGGGTATCATGTTGTCAGGCTATCTGTGAGGCTAGCCTATTAATATGCCCTGCATCTTTTTTGAAGGGTTGGTGCCTACGTAAGTTTAGTCATAGAGCAGCATCATGGTCACTCCTAACTATAACAAACATCTCAGATTCATCTAGGATTTCTAGTATCTGTAGAGCAACGTCTCCAGAAAACGATCTAAGAGTTTTATTCCCAGCCACTTCTTAAAGTGCCAGACTTGGACTGAAGAGATGGTTCAAGGAGTAAAGGCGCTTTAGCCAAGTTTGGCAGTTTCACTTTAATTTCTGAAACCTATGTGGTAGGAGGAGAAAATTGACTACTGAAAGTTGTCTTCTGACCTTCACACACATGAATCCACAAACATACACATATATACAATGAATAAACAAATAAATATTTTAATAACTAAATTGTCAGACATTCTTAGGCATAAAAGTTCTCAGATAATTTATATAATAATTTAGACCTTGAAAAAACTACTTGATAAAATCTAAGCAATTATGAATAAATTAAATGTAAACTTTTATGAATGAAGAACTAATAGCAAAAAGTTCTTGTATGCACAGAATCCAATTAAATATAAAATTAAAGAAATACTGATTACAGTTTTATAGAAAAATGAGAAACTAACAAACACCAACAAGGTGGAGTGACAGGTTTCCTTAAATTTAATATCTTTAAGTCAACAGATAACTTTGCCTAAAAGTCAAAATATAATTTAAGAGACAGTACATATAGTTCACTATTTTATGCTTTTCATAGTTTCATTAACTTGAGTGAAATTTCTTTGGAAAAAAATCTTTCTCCAGGTGAGAGAGAATACTTATTTGATAAGCAACTTTTAATATTCCATCAATAAAAATCAATACAAATAAAAATTTATTTTCAGATTTGGTATTTATTTATTATAATTAGCACCTATCATGTGCCTAGGCACTATGTAGGCATTAGAATATAAGAGTGAAGGAACAAAGTCCTTCCCTTGATGGAGATCATATTTTTCAGACAAGAAATAAACAGATGTAGAAATTACAGTCCAGGTGCAGTGACACATGCCTTTAACCTCAGAACTTGGGAGGCACAGGCAGGAGGATCTCAGAGTTTGAGGTCAGTCTGTCTATACAGAGTGGGTTCCAGAACAGCCTGAGCTTCACATAGAAGCCCTGTCTCTAGAACAAAGAGGGGGGAGGAAGTGAAGGGAGCTACATTGGTGAGTTTGTGGTGTGTGTGTGTGTGTCTGTGTGTGTGTGTGTATGTGTGTGTGTGTGTGTGAGAGAGAGGGGGGTATAGAGTCTCACCTTCCTTCTGCACATGGTATATGGGAGTGAGAATCGTTACAGGTGATAGTTGCAATTTACTCTATTGTGCTATCTGCAGATACACATATATAGGTAAATGTTTATATTGACGCTTGTCAAATATTAGCATGCTTGCATCGAAGAATTGGTTTGGGGTTGTTTCTAGCTTTCTTTGTATTTTTTTACGTTGTTTCGATTTTTATTATGAATATGCATCACTCTATTGAGAGAGAGAGAAAGTGAAATAAGACTAAGTCTGAGAATAGGAACATAGAAATCATAGTTTTCTCATAATTTATGTTTAATGTTGCCCGTAATCCAGGTGCCGCCCAATGGCTTGAGAATAGTCGATTACATTCCAAATGTGCTTAATATTTTGACCAAGGATTTCTATTTTTAAATTTTAATTAAAAACTTAAATGTATTTATCTGTATGGGTGTTTTGTCTGCGTGGGTGTGTGTGCCCAGTGTCCACAGAGGTGAGAAGTGGCCTGGAGTAACTCTCCTGAGCCTCACAATGGATAACTGTGAGCCACACTGTGGACGTTAAGGAACCAAACCTGTATCCTCATGAAGAGCAGACAGTGATCTTAACTTCTGACCCATCTCTCCAGACTTAAGGAGTGTTACTTTTAAGACAAAATAAAAATCACAAAATAAAATATGTAGTTGAAGAGTAAAAACATTTAGACTCTGAGAAGCAAAGTAATCAGACAGCATTTAAACATATAAGTCATTAATCTGGGGCTGGTGAGATGGCTCAGCAGTTGAGAGCATTGACTGCTCTTCCCAAGGTCATGACTTCAGGTCTCAGCAACCACATGGTGCCTCACACCCATTCATAATGAGATCTGATGTCCTCTTGTGGGGTGTCTGAGGACAGCTACAGTGTACTTACATGTAATGAATGAAGAAAGGAAGGAAGGAGAGAGGAATCTGACATTAGGCTAGAACAAAGAAGTAATTTCAGGCAGGAATCTAAATTTTAGGCTAGAACAAGGAAATAGGCTTCAGACATGAAAATGACTTTGGGCTAGGACAGGGAAGTTGGCTCAGATATTTTGGTCATCCTGATAAGCCCTTAGAAACAGTGATCACGGGAGTGTCCACGAAAGTTTGTTTATTGCCTTGCTTGTTCTTTGCCTATTTGTGTTTATTGTCTTGCTTGTTCCCTGACTATTCGCATCTATTGTATTGCTAGTTCCTCAACCTACAACTGGCCTGAATACATGCATGTAATTAAAATGGTATAAAAGTAAGAAGGAGGAGGGAGAATGGGATAGGGGATTCTAGGGAGGGGAAATGTCGAAAGGGGATGACATCTGAAATTTAAATAAATAAAATATTCAATAAAAAAATTAAAAAAAAGAAATCACAGTTTTGGATAATGACTCAAATGAAATGAAAACTCAGACCCCCGCAAACCCGTATGTAACCCCTAACAATAGCTTTATGTAGAATGAGTAAAATAAATACATTGGAATATAATTTAGTGATTAACAATAAAGCTATAACCCCATGAAAACAAAGACTTTCAGCGCTTGGTGCTAAGTGGAAGATGCCAGTCACTTAAGAAGCCGTAAACTGTATGTTTCTAACTGTAAAACATTAAAGAGAAGACAAACCTCAGACATGAAATGGCCTCTACTTTCAAGTGCTCAGTGTGAGGACAGGGAGGGAAAATAACCAAAGCACAGGTGATTTCTCCACTGTAGAGTGCTGTCATGCCTGACCCCTGGCATTGTGTAGAGTGCTGTCATGCCTGACCCCTGACACTGTGTAGAGTGACGTGATGCTGACCCCTGACACTGTGTAGAGTGACGTGATGCTGACCCCTGACACTACGCAATGCTTAAAATCCATAGGATTATACTTCATTCATCTTTCTCATATCTTGATCTTTAAGCTAATAATAATATACCCACATTATTTAATCAATTATAATATACATCCATGATGTTTATACTTAATGAGAACACGGTTATATAAGAGACAAAGACATGGAAGTGTCAGAGGATAGACAAACAGCTGGTCTTTTACATTTATTTCCATAATATTGAACTTGGTAATAATTGTATTATAAAGTAGATGAGTAACATACACATGCACACATGTGCACACACACACACACACACACACACACACACACACACACCCCTTTTTACTTCCATAAATTTTAGACTCAAAAAACTTTTAAATAAACATAGTAATAAAACCTGAGTAGAAAAATAATTAAATGGAGAAACAGAAATTTTACTTTTAAATCTGTTTTAAAAGTCATTTGAGGGCACATATTCAAATTTTCTCCCAATTTAAGCTTGCACATCCATTTTTTAAAATGTAGTATGCATTCTTACCTGAAGAACTTTTCTAATTCTCTTTAGATTGTGAATCAGTAGCAGGTTTTTCTCTTTGGAAACCCGACCCAACTGCTCATCCAATTGTATTAATAAGTTTTGAAGCAGAATCGTTGCCATAGTTTCATTGTTAGAAGCTACTTCCCTAAAATAAATAAAATGTCCAGGTATTACTACTTAATAAGAAACAGTTAATTCAATATTTACTTCTTTACCAATACATTTTAAATATCAGATTTATTCTACAATGATAAGCATTTAGACAATATAAAGGTTAAATTGAATACATGAAAAGCTATTCAACATCATTAGGGTTTTATAAATTAAAAGTATCCTAAAATAGTATTTCATCCACATTGGGATGGCTATTATTTAAAAAAAAATCAAAACAAAAATCAGAAAATAAGTCTTGGCAAGAATAGTAAGAAACAAAAGCCTTTATGTATTGCTGATGAATGACACAGCCCCTGTGAAAAGGTCAGCAGTAACTTATACTACATGCAATTACGTGACCCAACAGCTCTATATGCAAACACCACGGATGAGAACAGGTATTGGCATCTGAACCTCATAGCAACTTTATTGGCCATGGTCTAAAGGTAAAGGTAGAATGACCTAAATATCTGTCAGTAAGTAAATGGAGCTGACCATAGGTAGTGAGTGTATCCATACAATGAAATACTATTCAGCTTCAAATTTGAATAAAATTCTGGTACATGCAATAAGCAAGCCACAAAATAAAACATACATGATTCCTTCATATAAAGTATATCCTTTACTCAAATTCATAAAGAAAAGAAAGAAAAAGGAAGAAAAACAGATTGGAACTAAGTTTGGAGGGCCAAGGTTACTGTTTAATGAGCCTGAATTTCTGACTGAGATGAGCACGTTGTGCAGATGGGTGGGATGATAACAGCAGAACATGCAAATCAGGCAATACTACTGTACAGTTAAAAGTGGTTAAGATCCTGTGGTTTATATTGTTACACAATAGGAAAGACGATTGAAGGAAAGGGGGAATTTAATCATATGGAGTGAATAGAGCTTTGTAAAATGTTTATTAACTGGACGGCTTCACATTCATATAGAAGCTGTTTTGCATTATTTCTCCTGTCCAGTGGCTTGGTATGGAGACACTGAGCATGCCTTTTGCCTCATGTTGCTCTAATTGTAAAAAGGCCAGCAACAGGGAAGGAACTTGTTGAAAATAAAATGGGGGCGGGGGGGACATGGTGTGTTAGGGAATGAATATTTCCCACTGAGGTGGAAAAGGATTCCTAAAAAGAATATTTACTGACCTTGAGTATATAATAGTGGAATTGTTTCTCTGGGACTTGCCTAAAACATTGATGTGGTTTGAATAAAAATGCCCCCTATAAGCTCATATGTTCGTACTCACTATGGAGTAACAATATCTAAAAGGATTAGGAGGTGTGCTCTTGTCAGAGAAAATGTGACCTTATTGAAGGAAGTGTGTCGTTGGGGATGGGCCAGACCTAAGCCAAGCCCAGCCTCTCTCCCCCCCAACCCCGTGTGTGTGTGTGTGTGTGTGTGTGTGTGTGTGTGTCCCCCACTCATGTGTGTGTGTGTGTGTGTGCGCGTGTGTGTACCTGCAGACCACAAGTTAGCTCCAAGCTACTGCTCCAGCACCATGTGTGCCTCCATGCTCTCTGCCATTGTGATACTAAGCTAAGCATCTGAAACTGTAAGCAAGGCCCCAATTAAACTCGTATAAAGGCTGTTTTGGTCAGAGCATCTCTTCATAGCAATAGAAGAGTGACTAAGACAATTGGAGTAAGAGGTACTTACAGACACTGCATTAAAACCATTAAGGTTTCCTTTATAGTGGACAAAACCAGAATGGAGAGTGGTTCTTTGCCTTTGAAATGAATTTCCAAAACCTTGAAGCCATATTGTATATATATTATATATATATATTATATATATACATATATATGTGTATATATATATATATAAAAGAATGCATCTGCTGAGTCAAAAACAGACCATAGAATACGTGACTAGGACACAAAAAGGACACAAAGCATCTGTCCATCATCTTCTAGGGAATGCTTTGTAGCCTACCAGTCTTGAGTCTCAATCCACTGGGCCAGCAGATGCCGGATTTCCATAGGAAAGTTGTCGTCATAGAACTGATCTACTTGCTCCAAAAACTTGATTTCTAATTGTTGGACTTGATTCCACTGAGACATGCTAAAAGAAGAGTAAAGTAAGAAGTTTAAAATATTGCTCACTGGGACCCATGAGATAGGGTTTCTTCTTGACTCAGACTTCAATCAGCTGTTAGCTATTAATTAATTGTAGGGGGAAAATTAGCATAGTTTTTCAAAGGAAGGAGAAAAATTCGACTTTTATAGTATCTCAACGAAGAAAGGAGGAAATGCATTTGAAACTCAGCATCCAGTGATTCGTCTTGGTGTTTTCTTAAAAACTATCCCTTGTGCAGGACAGCTTTCTTCCTCTGCCCCAACCACATCCTTCCTTGCCCTGCCATGACCTCCTAGGCTGCTGTTTCAGGAAGTCCCACCCTCCTCCCCAAGCACCCCATGCCCTACCCTACCCGGCTGTTCATATAGACTCAGGGGTTAGCACAGAACGTGTATTGTCAGCAAAATGCTTCCCTATCCCTCCCTCCTTGAGCAGGCTAAAGGTAATTAAGTACACACACACACACACACACACACACACACACTGACTGTACCTTCTGAAGCCTATTCATTTCTTCCCTAGAGCTTCTTTTTCATGAAAATGCTCAGACCCTTTTTTCTTCTTTTCATGTTTGTTGGGACTCTACAGTCAGCTCTATCGATGCACCTCACTAGAGTTCAGTGCTGGGACAGCTTCCTGGAGAACAGCATGTGTGCACTCATGTGCAGCACGTGTCATAGCAGTACAGAGTACTTCTAAACCAACACACATGCTTATTCTTCTCTAGTGATCTACAGTTGGGCAAAGCTTTTTTAGATATAAAGTCATCTTGTATCTGACAGTGATTGAGCCCTCAAGTTAACTTAAGTAAACTATCCCAGTTTTATAACAAACACACAGAGACCCGTGTGATCCTCTAGTGTAACCTATATACTCCCACTCTGATCAGCACAGAGGCTGTAGATGTACTTTCTAGCATAGAAAAATATCTTTACGACTTAATTCCTCTGAAGTTACTAAGTTATTGTCTTTGCTCTTTTGGAATGCAGAATTCTTAATAAGTAATCTAAGTCAAGGGAAAAACTTTCACCACAATATTTCAATATATCTCAGAGGTATGACATTTCCCTTTGTTTATAGAACAAATTGAGTCTTCAGATTTCAGTGGGAACGTTTTAAAACACCTTTTCCTTGAGCTTCCACTAGATGTTATAAACTATACCGATAAATAGAGAAGTATAAATCAATTAAAACATAAAATAATAAAAGTTGTGTTTCATTCAGCAAAATGTAGTTAGGGAGAGAAGCTATGTTGAACTAGTGCATGACTTTAGGTTCATGAGCATTCACTACTGGCCACTGCAGGTATGGTGTGGGAGTTCAGTAAATAATGTTTATTTAAGGAAGCTTCTATGGGCCTCCTGATGGGCCCTTGAATAGACCGGATAGCCAGCACCACAAACAACCAAGCGCCAAAGAGGGGTTGTGGCTCCTGTCCACAATGTGCAGCTCTGACAAAGTTCCGAGGTCTGGGAATGGAACTGAAACATCCTATTCTCCTACCAGCAGCGAAGGGTCAGTGGCATCGGGAAGGCGGGAGCTGAAGACAGATGGCATGGCCACTTTCGCTGATTCTATTGTTAAATCTTTTTCATTATTTGAATGTGGTTAGAGGGAGGGAGAATGGGTTTTCTTCAGGGTCTGCGTCCCTGAGGCTACCTATGACTCCAATCCTATGTCATCACCCATGCAGGGCAGGCAGCACTACGCGAGCCCGGTGGCTTCGAAACGAACTAAACAACCCGGCACATAAAGTTGAGAGGGAATATCCTAGAGAGAAAAGGAGAAGGTTCGGAGGGTAGAGGATGACAGCGGATTTGATAAGTTCCTTTTAAATTTTCTTTTCTAAAACTTTAAGAAATTAAATAAAGTGGGTTGGGGAGGGTTGTTTTGTTTTGCTGTCGTTGCTGTTGTTTGGTGTTCAGACTTGCAGGGGGGTATCTTTGTTTTCACTCTATAGGGGCTCATGGCCCTGCCTTGGGATAAGTATTTTCCTTCTAAAAGCTGGATGCCTGCCTGCTCCCTCCCGGCATCCTACCACCTCCCGGGAGCCAGCAGTGCTGTTGACTTTTTGGCCTCTTTGCAAAGCGGCGACTTACCCTAAGCATCTCTGAAACCCAGATACACCAACCTCGGAACAGACATCACAGCTCTCCGCTGGCTAAACTCTCCGCTGGCTAAAGAAAATTAGGGCTGTCTTCCAGCCCTTAGCTGACACACCTCCTCAGCAGCACAGCCCCCAACCCACTACTCTGCTTCAGGGTGATGCCTCGACTTCTCCCTCCTTTCAGTGAAGATCCGGAACCAGATCTCCATTTAAGTCTTTGGAAGATTATTTTCTTCTGAGTGATTTGAGTGTATGGAGTAGGACCCTTCTTTTTATAGGTACCCCTTCCTCTCCAGTCACGTTAAAACGAAGCAACACAATACCAATTGTAGAAAGAAGCCCCAAGACATCCTGCCTGGGTGTTTCCTCCTGTGGAGAGGTCACACCCAGATGAGGGCTGCCTGGCTTACCTGACTCTCTCTCCGTCCAGGTAGTGGCACTGCCCAAATCCAAAGTTAGGATCGGCTTCCAGGGTCCACAGCAGCTGAAGCCATGCCTCTAGGGGATTTGCATTTCTCCACCCACTTGAGGCTTTCCTGTGCGTCAGTGTTTGAGTCCCTGGGACTTTAGTCAGTTCCTACCCACTCTATTCTAGAAACCTTTACAAAGTCAGGCCAAAGCCCCTTTGCAGAGCACCGCCCCCCAATCGCAGTAGCCACTCTTACAAATGCAGATGGCTCAAGAGTGCAGAGTAAGAAAGGGGTACACACTGAAGGACTGGGATCCCTGTTTTCCTCAGACACAACCGCACTCTTAATGGTGAGCCAGCCCTGGAAAGAGGGCTAGGGAACCAGTATCAACACACCAACCTCCAGCGGAGTCTACTTTCCTGTGAGAGGACAGATTCACTTAGGTTTGGGCCAACTCCTGTGAAAGTTCCCAGTGTGTGCCCTCTCTGGCCAGCTTTCTCCTATTCTAAGTGGCCTTGTTCTGGTACCTATAGTGTGTGTGCTTCCCTCTTCATGACATGGGCCTATTCTAGAATCACAAAGTTGAGTGGAGCCTTGGTTCCTTTTGGTTCTAAATCTCACTTTCTGGAAACATTGAGGACCAGGCAGGAGAACAAATTTACTCAGAGACATAGCCACTGGTCTACGATAGGCAGTCTTCACTCAGCAACCATCAGACTTTCAGTGGATTCCCTTAGATATTAATGCCTAGAACAGGAAAAATGTCTACAAGAGTTCAGCAAAATAAATCAGACTAGTGGAAAGCAGTGGCCAGTGTGGATACACATGTGTCTAGGGTAGCATACCTAAGTAAAGCCTGTATCATACTCATAATGACCAGCCATCACACAGATTTGTCACCTGGATTCTTCTCTCCCAGGTGACAACTATCTCATTCACCCCACCATGAGTCAAGCAGCATTGTGGTCAACTATATCAGTATACATTTACAGCTCAGGAAGTCCTGTCCTGACTGCTTGGCCACAAGGAACCTTCTAAATGTGTATGTTGCTAGGTTCCCACACGAAGAAAATCCTACTTTGGGTAACACATAAACTGCTGGAGAACTCCAGTTGTCTTCTATGAATCAGCTGCCTACATGCCTACAGGATTATAATCTTGGCTTCCAAAGGTCAGGTTAATATCGCCCCAACCTACCCAGGAAGCTTCTCCCTCCCAGGAACTGGGCTGTGACTCAGACAAGTCTGAGCACTGTCATTATTCACTCCTGATGTTCCCCTCATTGCATCTTCTCCCAGTGAAATCCTAGCCTTTGTGAAGATGTCAACAATGCCCCAAACCCACAGTAGTTTTGGTTTTTTTTTTTACTTTGAATTTCTTTTACTCTTCTTGACCAAACTGTCTGGGAGAAACAGAACACACTCCTTGGATTTTCCTGATCCCCCTCATGTTCTAACCTCTGTCTCTCTCTTCCTCCTCCCCGCCCCCCTCTTTCAATATGTGTGTGGATATGGGCATGTGTGCATAACATGTGTGAGTGCTGGCCTGCCACAGATCTCAAGTAGAGATCAGAGAACAATGCCCAGTGTCGCCCTTGCCTCCAGCCCTGTTTGAGACATGGTCTCCTGTTGACACTGAGTTAGCCAGCCTGGGCTGCTTGAAAGCTTCTGGGTACTCTCCTGTCTCCCATCTTGCTACAGCACCCCCACAGCTGGCTGTACATGAGTCATGGCGATCCAAATTCAAGTCCTCGTACCCACATGTAAACACTTTACCCACTGAGCCATTTCCCTAGACCCAGCCACATTTAAAGTGGAAAAAATGGATGAAATTAGCATCAACAAAATATTAACATTTCTGGATATAATCAATGAAAAAATTTAAATTACTACCTAAGAGACTTTGTATTCCTTCATATTGAACACCTAAATTCTCAACTGTAAGTGGTGCTTACAGTTCTCAGTTGACCCTAGATTTCTTTCCAGTGTCTTAAGATGCCTGGTGGCTAGTGGCTGCCTTCCTGGACAGCAAAGGTGGAGACCACTACTTGACACTTTTTCTTCCTGCCTTAGAGTGTTAATCACATTGGTTTTTGTGTCTTTATCATGAGTGCCTGCTGTACAAAACAAGGTGTGCTCTCTTTCTCCTTGAGATACTTCTAGTTCTCAAACAGATCTTGAGACACTTTAATGCTTTTTAAAAATTGTTGCGAACCCCCCCATGTTTGTGTATTACAATTTTGCAATTATTCACTCTATTAAAATTCAAATGTGAGATAAGCTATTCATGCTTCCAATAGTATGCCCATTATATGTTAAAATGAACATGTTTTTATGAACAACAAAAACATCTTCCAGAATAAAAGTACAGTGAGAAAAATGGCTTTAGGGTTTGTTTTGAGACAGGATCCCAAGTAGTCCAGGCTAGCCTCAAACTCACTATATAATATGGCCTTGAACTCCTGATCTTCCTGCCTCCATCTCCCAAGTGTTGGGATTACAAGTCTACACCACCTCTCCAGACCTGAGTTATATTCTTTAAGTCTCTCTAATATCTGTTTTGAGAATACAACTGAATCCTTATATCTGATCCAGCATTTAATATATTGCAAAAATATCATTTTGCTTGAGATATTTGAAGACAATCCAGACCGACATCACTATGCAGTGGAAATGGACAGAGTTATCACAATAGCCTTTGGTTAACGAAGTTATTGTTTGAAACAACACACTCGTTAAGTGGTAGTTTCTTAGAAACCAGCTGCATTGTAGAACCTGAGACCATATCAAAACACACACACACACAGTTTCAGCAAACCCATTGGTCTGACTTGCCTTTTCTTGGACATGCTAGGCAGGAATTCTGCCACTGGGTTATCCCAGACCTTTGTCTCTTGCATTTTGCGTGAAACTCTTATCCACGTGTGGCTGTGTAGTACATTAGTCATTTGGAAATCATTTGTGCATAGAATTATGCAGACAGTCTGAATGCTGGTACAGTTCATCTACAATGGAAGAAATCGGCATCTGGTAATATCTCTATGGGCTTTTTACATGCTGGGAAGCTGTGGAGCTCATGATGGGGAATAAGAGTTTCCCTCTTGGGTTTTGCCAGCTTCCCTGTAGTAACAGGCTCACTTTGGTCACTCAGACAACTGAACAAGTGCTTTCCCTTGAGAAGCTCAGCTATGCCTTCAAATAGTATGTTCTACCTCACCAAACATACTATTAAAAAGGTGTACCTTGAAGGTCTGTCTCCTTTGCTTTGTTAAAGCATCAGCTGTTTCATTTAGCATTTCTTTGGTAGCAAGTGCAAATATCAACCTACTGAAAAGCAAAACATCATTATAACAATAGTTTAATCTCCAAAACCCCTCAAGATATATTAGGGGCCACATGTGGAGATCTTCAGATGACAGAGAGCTCCCACTATATGGAACATCTATCCACTGCGGTCACTTAACTTGAGGGGTATTCCTGAGGGAGTCTCTGTTAAAAGAATATCTTCTTCTTGGTCGATTCAAAAAGGTACCTGTCTTCATTCTCTGGTCTATTTTATGGAGGCATCTCAGAAAGTGCACTAATGCCACTGTGCTCTGTTTTTGAATCAAGTCTAACTACAAAAGTCCCTTCATTGCCCTGGTCCACCTTAGAACTAAGCAAAGAAAAATATCCAAGGAAAACAAGCAATCTAAGGTCTAAAATGAATTTCTTGTGAAGAATCTCAAACTCAGAAGCCCCTACAGACTCCTGTCTCTCCCCAAGACCTTTCCTAATGCTGGGTTATAAAGCTTCTGCTGGATGCTCTATTGACCTTTCAGGAAGGTAGATTCAGTCTCTGCTGTGCCTGGGTCTGGTGATGCAGCCTACCTGAACTGAGTGCCAGATTCCCTTCTGTAGAAATGGGAATATAGATTTCTTATAGAATGGCTGCAAAGTCAGAAATATGATGTAGGCAACTAGATAGGGGAGTAAATACTAGTGTTGGTAACAGAAATTTGTCAAGTTCTGAGGAACTTTGGAGATCAAAGTTTGGTCCTCCACCTTTATAGGTGGTGAGTAGAAGTCAAGGAGAGGTCCATGGCAGCAGGAAGCATCACTCAAACAAGAGGAAGAATGGATTCCACATCTGTTCACCTGACTATACTTTTCTATTCTACCAAGGACAGCTATTTATTTTAGAGACCAAAAACAGAGAAAGGGGTGGGTGGGATTGCCAGAAAGAGAAGTCAGAACCATCTCCTGACAATTCTTGTATAATCAATAAGCATTTATTGGTTCTCATCTTTGATAGAACCTTAGCTCCCTTCTCCAGGCTTCCTCTGTGACATTTCTTGAGTTGGACTTGAATGATGGACAAACAGAAACATACATATATAAAACCACAGCCATTCCTTGGCAGTGTGTGCCAGTACCAGGTAATGGTACTGTGAACGTTTCTGGGACAAGGCAGTCTGCTCTTCCCAGCATGGGAATGAGACAAAGTCTTGTAAAAAGGGTTTAGTAGCCAAGGTTTCTCAAGCCCAGTTCCCTATGACTGTGCTCCCTCTACTGACATGTCCAAGCATTGCAATGTGCAAACTACCAGATTCTTTCAAATGACAATACCATTGGCTAGAACTTCAGACGTGGTGCTAAGAACTTCGTTTGCATTGTTTGCATAATCCTTATACCACTACACTGTTGTGCCCAGTTCTCAAACACTCACAGTAGTCTATTAGTTGGAAATAGACTTTACCCATCTCAGTGAGATGATAAAACACCCAGGACCCAAAGCAACTTGGGGAGGAGAGGCTTTATTTTAGCTTATAGTTCCATCTCACAGCCCATCGTGAAAGGAACTCAGGGTAAGAACCTAGAGGTTGGAATGAATAAGAAACCATGGAGGAGTGTGGCTTTCCGGCTTGCTTCCTATGGCTTGCTTAGCCTGCTTACTTATACAATTCAGGACCACCTACTCTGGTGTCCCACCACCCACAGTGAGCTGGGCCTTCCCACATCTATCATTAATCAAGAAATTGTCCCACAGGTTCACAAATGATTCTAGCTAGTGTTAACAATAACAACAACAACAAAATGAGCTCAATCTACCAGCACTCAAGCATATGCATACATTTAAAAATGTTAAACATACAATGATGACAGACACATTGTTAAGAGAATTTCACAATATTCAGCAGGTTGTCTGGTGCTGTACCATCATGTATGCTATCCACAGAGAGCTGCCAGGCTGTCAGTGCTGAAGCACAACTCGGAAGAATGAACAAGACTCTTTCTCAAAATCTGTTTTTTTGGCCACTTAAACACTCCTCACTCTTCTTATATGTTGTCGTGTATGTATTCATATGTGGGTCTGACACTGAGCTGAATGTTTAGAGAATCAGGGCTAAATATGGTTTTTCTTCATGTCTCAGTGTCCTGTGCCTGGAATACATCAGGTGTTTATTAATTGTCCAGTAAACGGAGGGAAGGGCTGATAGCAACTGTTCCATAGTCTATCCTCCTTGAAGAAGGCTTTCTAGTGACATGCCTTGTCCTGATTCTTCGGTCCCACAAGACTGCTATTGCCATTAAAACTTTATAAGAATATCTTATATTTTATAAGTTTACAAATAGCCATGCAAAGTCATTAGGATCATTACATAATATTCCAAACTGAGGCAATTTTCCTCTTCCTCCTTCTGAAATGCTTTAGCAAGGAAACTATCTTCATTTAAGCATATATCTTGGGCACTGGGGAGATGGCTCATTGGGTTCAGCATCTACTGTGCAAGCATCACAACCTGAGATAGAATTCCATGTGGACACATGAATGCATATCTGGAATTCCAGTGGTTTATAAGGAGAGACAAAGGTGGAGGCAAGAGAATCTATAGAAGCTATAAACCAGCTAGTCTGCTGAACATGGCAGTGATCAAGGAAAGACCTTGCCTCAAACAAAGTAAAAAGATTAACACACAATATTGTCTTTGACCTCCACATGCATGGGCCACATATGCATCAGATGGCATCTGTGAGCTTGCTCTCACACATACAGAATACACATGCATCATACACACTACACACTACACACACACACACACACACACACACACACACAAACACCAAAAATAAAATAAAATATAATAAAAATATCTCAATTAGCTAGAAAGGGCATCTACCAGACTCCACTCTAAATGTTACATAGGAACAACAGAGGAAAGAGAAAACTAAGATCCAGTCTGAGACTCTGTAGGTCTTGAATATATACTTAAGTGGAACAGCGAAGCTACTTCTGTAAATATTTTGACAATTTTTATTGTGGAAAAAATATGTGAGATTATCACCATCTATTGATATGATTCTCTTGGCTTGGTTGAGAATGGCCATCGTATGCTTGAATGCCTGGTTCCTTGTTGGTAGAACTGTTTGGAAAGGATTAGTAGGTGTACCCTTGTTGGAGGTATGTCTCTGGGTCTTGAGGATCCAAAAGATTGTGATTCCTAGTGTCTTTCATTCTATTTTATAATTGTGGATCAAGATGTGACCTCTCAGCTGTTCCTTCTCTCTGCCATCATGACCTCTATGTGAAAACTACCCTTATGTTTCTGATGTAAACCCCACTAGACTGATACTATTATCTATCTATCTATCTATCTATCTATCTATCTATCTATCATCTTTCATCTATCTATCTCTTGTGAACTTTGATTGCATATATCTTTCAAATGGCATACCTTTCTTACCTAAGACATTATAGGCATAAAATTATACTGTTTCTTTTCAAATATCTGCAAGGAACTGGTGAGATGGCTCTGCAGGTGCTTTCAGCCAAGACTGATGGCCTGAGTTCATTCCTCAAAATCCACATGATAAGAAGAGAAAACTGGACTGGGCGGTGGTAATGCAAGACTTTAATCCCAGCAGTGAGGAGGCAGAGGCAGATTGATTTTTGAGTTCAAGGCCAGCCTGGACTACAGAGTGAGTTGATTGAGTTCCAAGACAGTGAAGGCTACACAGAGAAACACTGTCTCAAAAACAACAATAATGAAGAAGAAGAGGAGGAGAAGGAAGAGGAGGAGGAGGAAGGAGAAGAAAACTAACTGGTGTCTGTTGTCATAGGATATCTACAGTCTCAGCCGCTAACTCATGCTCAGTGAATGATGGCGTTAAGAATAGATGCCCATCCATGCCCAGCATACTGGCAAGAGGTGGCACAGGCTTTTAATCCCCCAGCACTTGGGAGGTAGAGACAGGCAGCGCTTTGAGTTGAAGGCCAATCTGGTCTACATAGTGAGTTCTAGGACAGACAGGACTATATAGAGAAATCCTGTCCCAAAAACAAGACAAATAAGGCAGAATAAATACCCAACAGTTCAGAAGAATTGCTAAAAGGAACTGCAGAGGAAAAATGCCAAGTATTTACTGACGACAAAGAATATCAGAGCTCATGGCACAGTCAGCATGCAGTGCTTAAGCACAACTCTATTTGGGCAAGGAGGAAGGTACTAGATTCAGCCTTTCTAAAGAGGGCACTGATGCACGACTGAAACTGACATCCTTAGCCAGATATGGAGTGGTGGTACATGCCTGTAATCCCAGGTCTTGGACGAAAGGTCTCAGGTCTTGAAGATCAAGATGATCCTCAGTTATTTGAGGCTAATTTGGGCTTCTTGAGATTTTGTCTAAAAAAAAAATCCATCAAATGGGAATCATTCTGCACCATGAGGAAAAGAACCTGAATACAAAGTGTTATGGGAGCATCATTGTAAATAAATTTTAGCTAGTGCTGGGATTTCTAAGCTATTCAGTTTGCGCCTTGAGCAAGAGAAACTTGTAGCGATGGATGGAACTGATATATAAACAGCTCCAAATCCCAACATAGGAACCTTGCTGTTGTAAAGCCATATTTAATTGGATAAGGGTGAATTTCTAATGCTAAGGTACCTCATAAGATATATGAGGCTTTGAAAGAACCCTCAATGTCTTCCACCCAAGCAATCCCAAGTGATTGCCTCCTTAATTGATTATATTCTTTGGGGCTAACGCTATGGTGAGAAGCATGCTCACTGAGCACAAACATTTCTGTACTGAGTTATTGTGGGAAAGAAGGCAATGTAGGAACAGAGGAACTTTGGTCTTATAGGTACAGACAACAAAGGAGATGAAGCATAAAGGAGCTGAGTATTTTAATAAATACTCAAGTTCAGCACTAGCTTCCTGTGGTCTGACCATTCAATGAAGTCAATAGCTGGAAACTGAAAGGCCTGGAGGGACAGCCGATGGTGGAACCCATGGAGCACAACGATCCTACAGACAGCAGCAATTTGAGCTTTAGGGAAACTGCCTGAACTATAATTTGTTAACATAAATTGAAATACCTAACCCCTGTCCTGCTGTTGACATAGTTCAGCCCTATATAACCTATATAGCCTATAACCTACATAACCTATATAATCTATATAATAACCTTAGCCAAGTAACATACATCTGCTAGTGTGGATGCTAATTTCCCTTGCCTCTGCCAAAGCAGCAATAATCACTTGACACTATCTCTAGTGTCTACTGCAGAACTTCCAAGAGGTGAGAGGATGTGAGGAAGGAAAAAGAAAGAACTAAACCAAACATTGCCTGTTTTAAAAAGATAGCTGGACATTCCGCATTTGGGATGATGGGAACTGAAATTTCTCTTCGGTCTAAACAGTTTGGTCTTTTCATGAAGAACGAGGCAACCCAACATAGAGCTACTTGATGGTGTGACTGATTTTAATACAAAGCTTCAGGCTTGCATATTGCTGTGCAAAGAGCAACAACTGTACTAAACCTTTCCCCAAAAGACTTGCTATGAGCATCACCCACTCCAAATCCCTTGCTACACACCAAAGTTACCCAAAGGAACTAACATCAGAATTGTGGAAAACAGATTAGAAAGAAAGTAGAGTACAGTGTTCTGTCTCCTTTATGTTGAAATGATCAATAATAGCTGTATAGTCTGAAACTAATAGAAACCAAACTAAACTGGTATTTCCACAGAAGTAGGGTAGGTGGCTCCAAAATGTGTAAAACTAATGAATTCAGTCTTAGAAACTAAGAAAACTCGATAGCATGTCTTATTTTCCCAGAAGTATTTGATTCCATGAAATCAGGTCATCCATGATCAACTGTCCCAGATTATGTCCTTCACTGATCTTGTGGGGGCTGCAAAGTCTTGGTTTCATGTAAGATCATTGCTGGGGAGTGGTCTTACACGCAGTAAAAGAAGGATGTTTAATAGAGAAGTACAATTTTAAGGACGAGCGCTCTACTATATCCATAAGTACGTGGATGGAGGTCAAGTTGTCAAAGTCTCTTTTCCTTGGCCAGTTCTGAAGACGAAGGCTCTGTCTGTGCACCAGGGGGCGCTACCTTCAAATGGAAAGCTAACAGGGCCGGGGCTTTATTGTGCATTTACCCCTAAGTTCCTTCCACATTTGAACAACATGGATATTATTCTTTGGCTGCTTCTCACCTGTGATCTTGCAATGTTTTTCCTTGTGGTATCACAGATTTTATAGAGATTCCAAGCTGGACTCTACCAACTTGCTGTATGACTAAAGGCATTGTGTTGGTATCTACCCATCTGTCCATCCATCCATCCATACATCAGGGTGAACGTAGGAGGGAAGAAACAGGAAAGAAACAATAGCCAGGCAAAATGACTGTGAGCGTTTAATTAACTCTTGGCATTATTGAGCCTGGACACATGAAGAATGCCTCTAGCATGATTCATACTTGGGACAGAGCTGAGCTAGGTATTCCATTAATTTAGGTTAAAAAACAAAAATAGCAAACAATAAGCAAAACAAAACAAACCCCTCTAAGCTGTAGGAGCTTAGAGATCTCAAATGTACAAAGGGTGGTGATGCCAAAGGGTGGCCTCCTATCTCTCTAGCTCTTCATAATATCCACTGGAGCACATTTCTACCTTTAAAAATCATCTAAATAAAGATGCTGGAGTCACATAGCAAAGTCTCCTTTCTTAGACAAGGGTTCTCTAGCTGTATCTTACAAATAAGTTGCTATTTTTTTAGTTCTTTGTTTAGGAAGCCTAGAGCCAGTGATGTTGATTGGTTGATTTGTTACATAGAGCTTTTTTTTTAAAAGAAAGTTCTAACATAGCATAGAACTCCAACACTACAATTCACTTATAATATAAACATGCTCCTCCCACTCATGTTCTTATCAATGCATAGAATAGGAAATTCCATGTGCTGCTATATATAAAAGAAAGATTAACAAAGGAAGGGATTGTGAGATCCATAGTAAAATACTGAAGAGTTAGTTATATGTTCAGGCTCCCTAAAAGATGGCTCTTGGCCTGCCAATCCCCTCAGGGTAAAGAAGCTTGTCCTGTCTAGCCCTGTCAGAAACATCCGCTTAATGAGCTGTAATGTGAGACTTTGACAGAACCAGCTGCACAGTGATAACTCTGCTGTAAGTACATTGTCCTCTTGCCCAAATTCAATACTGCTCCATTGTAAACAAGAAGTCAGGCTTAACTTGGCTTCCCTCTAATAATATTTAAACTAAAACAGAAACTGACATCATAAGGGCAGGCTGAGTCCCCTGTGTTTAGATTTTGGACCATTTCTATACTGTTCCAGAAATTTCCACCGGATGCTGCTTAATAGCTATAACAATGGGTTACATACAGAGATTAACAGGGGAAACCCAATTAAATCATCCAGACAACTGATCTTTCTGCAAAGGTCAGGCTCTCCAGAGTGGTATTTTAACACTGTGCTTTGGGCCAAGAGCCAAGGTAGACATACAGTGACTCCGTTGTCTTCCCGCTCAATCCTGACAGAGCACTGAACGGTTTTAGTTGGCTCTACTCATGCCCCACTTAATATCTTAAATGGGAACTTCCAATGGTGCTGCTCTTTGCCCTGAAGATGGTCAATGGCAGAAATGCTGTCTGGTGGCAGGCAATTACCTCTCATAAATGATGCCTGCACTAAAGTCAAGGTCAGGTTACCCCTGAGAACACCAGGAGACAAAGCCAACCTGGGAAAAAGAGTGGCGGAGTCACTTCTGCTCCAGCTTCATTGTGTAAACCCTGGCTCAGGGTCCCTATTGGTTCAGGCTTATTTACTCAGCTGGTAGAATTTACTCAACAGCACAGCTGAAACCCTGAGTTTCTCACCTCTAGACAGTGGGCTTTCTAGCAAGTGAACAATCTTCCTTCAGAGATATATGATCTTCTTACATTCTGATGGTAGCTAATTCAAATTTTTCAGAGTAGGTCTTATGAGATCTGGGATGTGAGACTAGAACTTTCTGGAGTGGTTGCCGGAGTCTCAATTCATCTTAGGTTACTTTGTCAAGAATACCCCAGGCCTCAGTCATGCAACATACTTTTTAAAAATGACCTACACTTTGCACTCATGCCTTTGGGCGATCAATCTGGGCACCCAGTCTTGACTCTATCTTTGCAATTGAGAAGTAAGCCTAGAGATATCGAGAAAGCTCTAGAGAGAAAGCAGATTGTTTACACATCAGTCACAGTCAACCATGTAGAGGTAGGACTTACTTTACAGAGCACTTGCTGAAATGGTTGACTTTTCTGCAGGGTAACAGCTGTTTAACATTTCCTGGAGGACTGGGGAAGTGCCAGGACACTGGGGAAAGAGTCAACATAACATAGTAGTTAAAAATGAGGAAAGGTTTACTAGAAAAAAAGAAAGACCTGTAAGTTCAACTTTTATAGCTGGAGAGGAAATCTTGACAGCGATAAATAACAAATAAATGAGATACTGATTTTATACGAGCTACATCCCCTCCCAGGCCAATCTAATATTTCAATCTACTGACAAAATATCTACAGATATCTGTGGATTAGAGATAGGGGCATAAGTGCACGAGAGGAAATCACGCCTTAGGGATCATGGTCACACTGGAGTAGGTGAAGTGGAGAACAGAGCTAAGGCTGTACCTGGAACAGGGACCAAAACTAAGAAAATGAAGTTCATCTAAGATACTATGCTATCTCCTGCTGTTAGCTTCCTGGATTGTGAGGGAAGATGATGAGGTAAAGATGACTGCAGCCAAGCCTGACAGCTGGAGCTTTAGCCCTAGGGCCAGGCAACAGACCAAGAGAACCAACTCCTGAAAGCTGTCCTTTAACTTGCACAAGTACACCACGGCATGCATGTGCCCTCCAGTGTAAACAAACACCTACAAAATAAAGCCATAATTTTAAAAACTTGAATTCCCAAGCATGGGTCCATAGAGGCTGTTTAGTTCCTTTGAGACAACTGCCATTGATTACTTTTGATAGTACTATTTGTTCATTCTCCTTCCAGTAATTCAAATTCATGTATGTATTCATGGGTGCATGCATGTATGTATGCATGTGTGTATTGTAGGCATATATATATATATATATATATATATATATATATATTGTTTGTTTGTTTGTTTGTTTTTCAAGAGAGGGATTTTCTCTGTAGCTCTGGCTGTCCTGGGACTCACTCTGTAGACCAGGCTGGCCTTGAACTCAGAGATTGACCCACCTTTGCCTTCTAAGTATTGGGATTAAAGGCATGAGTCACCTCTGCCCAGCTCGGTAATTCATTTATTTATTAATACTTACCAAATGGCTTGTCTTATTTTTATCTATTTCATGTGTGTCAAGAGAGTTTGGAGACCAGAGGTCAGTGTCAGTACTATCTCCCTCCATTGCTCTCCATTATTTTGTGAGACAGTCTTTCTCTGAACCCGAGGCTCCTGGGTTCATCGAGGCTGTTTAGCTGTGAGGTTCCCCGGGTAGTCATCCTTCTGCTTCCCAGGGGCTGGGATTACAGGTGTATACTGCCACACCACACTCAGCAAGCACTTTACTAATTAAACCTTCTCTCCAAGCCTAAATTACCTCACCTCACATGGTTTAAGGGATTATCTAACTAGAGTGGTGATGGATGAAGGACAGACATAGGGACACAGAAAAGCTGGAACCGGGTGGTCTGGGCTCTCTAATGGAGAACTGCAGCACCCTGGACCCTAAGCATGTTTACTATGTACAATTTAACCAGGGTGTGGGTGTCATTATTGCATACAGCACTCTTACCTACAGATAAGGAGGCAGGGTTTATGGTATACAACTAAACAAGGTGATGTAGGTTTAGCTAATCTCAGTAGGAGTGGTCTTTGTCAGGAAGCACTCTTCAGGCCATAAATGTCCATGGAGAAAGTCAAGTGGCCATTTTCTGCACACACATTTGCACTCAGACCAGAGAAAGGCTTTGTCATCCCTTTGACCTGACCTGGACAAGACTTTGCCACACATATGGGTCTGAGAATTTGGTTTTTGAAATGGCTATGTCCATATCAACAACACACAGCCACTCAGGACTTCATTTGTTCCCAATAGCGGATATCTTACTTACATATTTAACTGCAATTATACCCAGGGATAAAGAAAGTAAAACTGATAGCTGGTTGATTAGCTATTGCCCCAATGATGACAGTCGTATGGGAATCCATTTTGATCGTGATGTCAGACTACTAACGTTATATAAAATGTATTGGAGAACAGTAGCTTTAACATAACTAAGTCCTGATGGCTTTTGTATACTACTTTGAAGATTTAGAATAAGCTGTGATTTTTTTAATTAGTAAAAATTTATAATGTTTAAAGTCAGCCATATTGATTAGAGCTTGGGCTCTTTCGTGCTGTCTTGGACTTTGAGTCTTGACTGTTGGGATATCAGATTTCCTAAAGTAGTAGTTACTTGCTACTCTATATAGTTTCTGTATGTCGTTGTTACCCCAGTGCCTGGCTCTTATCAACACTGACAAAAATGTTACATTTTATAAGAGTCTTTGCTTTTGTCATGGTCGGAAATAAGCAGAACAAAGTATATAAAGAGAAAATTATTTCAGTCAGTGTTCACTTTTATTTTTACTTTTCTTAATGCATGTTTCCATGTCACTTCCTGTGGCTTGCTGTTGTTGTGCATATGCTATTTTGCAAAGTAGTTCATTAAAGAAACTTCATTGGAACATCCCCAGCAAGATTCTATATTCCAACAGAATTCTTGTATTTCACTAACAAATTTTATGTAAAATACCTAAACTAAGCCTGGCAGTGGTGGCGCACGCCTTTAATCCCAGCACTTGGGAGGCAGAGGCAGGCGGATTTCTGAGTTTGAGGCCAGCCTGGTCTGCAGAGTGAGTTCCAGGACAGCCAGGGCTAAACAGAGAAACCCTGTCTAGAAAAAAAAAATCTAAACTAAGCAGTTACTAGACATTTTCCTTACAGATCTGGATGGAGATGGAACAGTCTATGGTTCATTGACTCATCTCTTCATTTAGCTCACTTTACACTATTCAACAGTGAAAAATGGCCACAGTAGGGTAAAGCCAAGTAAGACACTAATTTGTATAAGACATGCACCTTCCTTTAGTTTTTACTCCAATTGCTAGAACAGACAGATCAGGCTTGCACATGCATACCTCAGTGCAAGGTAATTAAGTTATTTTCAGGAGACTGGCTGGTGCTTGAGTTTCTGACAACAACCTGGAGACTGTCTTCTGGATGTGAAGAGAAAGGCGGGGTAGGCAGCAGTGTGATTTCGGCATGAAACTGAGGGGCAGACAGCGTAAGACACTTCATTGTGGTAAACAGAGTAGAGAAATCTCGAGATATTTCATCTTAAGATAATCCTCACAAGATATTTATTATTATTCCCATTTATAGATGAAGAGATGGGAGTGTTCAAGTACTCAAGGTCAAACAGCAGTGAAAGGGCAATATTAGGATTTATTGTAGTCCAGTTTGATGCATTGGCACACACATAGAAGTAGTCAGAAATATGGATTTGTAAATGACAGTTTTATGACACAGAAGCAAAGAAGTCCAAGGATCCAGGCTCATCCCCAGTACTTATTTCTGGCTGCATCACTGCAGGTGAAAACTCTAGACTATGGTCTTATTAAATTCAATTTGATCCTATGACTTTCCAAATCTTCTCATGTTCCCTTAAATCTGTATGATCCCTTCACATCCTTCCACAGACCTGAAGCATTTCCCAACTCCTGAGTGAGGCTGAAACATTTCCTTTCAATATGGAGAAGTGTTTCATCATGGTAGGACTCTCCTCCCCTAAAATACCTGATGGGCTGTTCTCACATCTCTTTCAAAAATGAATAACGGGGCTAGGAGGATAACTCGGTTTGTTAAAAGCTGTCTCATAGGTGTGGGGACCTACATAAAAAGCAGGGCATGGTGGCATGTGTGTGTAATCTCAGCAGTAGAAAGCCAGAGACAAGCCTTGTTGGACAACTAGCCAAGTCTACCAAAGACGCAGAGGAGACCTGTCTCAAAACAAACAAAAAACCAGGTGGATAGCTCCTGAGGAACAACGTCAGAGGTGTACACACACACACACACACACACACACACACACACAGAGAGAGAGAGAGAGAGAGAGAGAGAGAGAGAGAGAGAGAGACTTTTTTAAAAAAAAGTAATAGTAGTACAAGAATCACAAATTGGCTCTGGCCTGTCTGAAGTGTCAACAAGATCCGTGCTTCATTTTCCAGCCAGAGAGGGAGAAGTGAGTTGGTCCAAGACCTTTAGTGTGAAAGAAAATGGTGTGGAAAACACTGAAATTATAGCCACAGGTTTGCTAGGAAATGGCTTTGAGGATGTCTGGTGACTCTGAAGTTCTGTGGCTAGTGACATTGAAACCATGCAAGCTAGCTGGAGAAAGGCTGACCTGCAGCAAGAAAGGGCAGATCTGTGGCTTTAGGGTTGCTGGAATTCTGGACACCATCAAAGCAAAAGACTCTGAGGGAGTTCTCGTGTTCTGCAGCACAGGGAGCCTTTTCTTTCCCTGGAATCCTCTTAAGAGGGAGAGGCTTTGGGCAGCGTGGCTGTCAGCACATTCCCAGCTGGAATGACCTTCTATTCTTATCAAGTGAAGCTGACCTCCCTTCCCCGGAATGCTCTCCGTGTTCATTTCAGAAATGAACTTCAAGTGCACACTTACACAGTTTCTAGATGACAAGCACACTCCACTCCAGATGGCGAACACTATATGCACCTCTGGAATCTCACCTTGGGAGAGACCGAGCACTGGCGTACAAGAATGGGGACTTGAAAAAATTGGCTTGCAGTTGGTTTTGAATCCTACATAATGCTATGCCCTTATCTCTTGGACTGGCAGCAGTCCACCCCCACCCACTTCTATCTGATACCATCAAGTGGAAATCACAACCAAAATGAAAATACTTACCATGTAATTCAAGACTTTAAATCTTTCTTTAGCCAACAGAAGCACCAAGGCCCGGGAGTCCTAGAGCTAGCATTTAACAGGCCTTCATGTCCTGCTCAGTCACAAGAGGGTTTCAAACTCAATACCTCCATCCAGGTTACTGGGATTCCTGTCCTGAACAGAAACGTTCCAGTCTTCATCACTTTGCAGGGGAATGAACTGCAAATCATCAGCTCTTTGTCTGTGCTATTTGTGCATTAAGAGAGTTTCAACAGCCATAGAATACTAATTTTTTTTTCCAAAACATTTTTGAAGACTGACAGGCTCTGGTCAGGGAAAATGAGCCATTTTACACTACTCATTTCCTTCATTTTAAACTTAAATTATTTTTTTTTTTGCCTTTAATTCTTGTGAAACTATGTTGTTCAGCTGATAGAACACTAAGGTTCAGTCTGCGGAATCAGAGGACAATTTACAAAAGTCAGTTCTCTTGACATGTGGTTCAGATCCCCTTGAAAGGCAGGTTTCCTTACACTGAGCCATCTCACCAGCGTAGTGTTGGTTTTAATTGAGGCTTTTGGAGGGAGGGGGGGGGGTCGTAATGTGGAAAGGAAAGGAATTGTTCTTTTGTTTGTCTTCCCATAGGCTCTCCTTCATAAGCACAGGAATGCCCCCTGTAGGAGCCTCTCTGAGCCACTAGGAATCGATGGAAAAGACAGCACTGAGACAGGTATTATTATTATTATTACTATTATTATTATTATTATTAAATTATCATCAGTGGTTGTGATAGTATAGGTGTGTGTGTGTGTGTGCATGTGTGTGTATGTGTGTATGTGCGTGTGTGTGTGTGTGTGTGTGTGCCTATGAAATGTTGGGAGACTATCTACCTGCCAGAGAACACAAGTAGATGTCAGAGGACAACTTTGTGGAGAAGATTCTCTCCTTTCCCCTTTATGTGGTTCTGGACGTTAAATCCAAATGACCAGGCTTGGACCACAGTACCTTTATCCATGGAGTTATCTTACCTGCCCTGAGACAGTTTTAAGAGGTGGTTTAAAGGCTTTAGGGGAGTCTGCCAAACAGGAGAAAAGACTAGGAATTCCCAGGAACAAAGGCCCGACACATTGTGGCAGGAAAAATCAGATCTGCTGGAGGCTGGTCAAAAATGGCAGATGAAAGCAGGCCTGCATAGGAAGAGATCCATCCTTTGTAATCCAAAGGATGGAGGAGTTCAATGACCACCTGGACTGGGACAGGCTGAAGGAGGCCATGCAGGAGACAGCAGCCATGAGCCACATTCTCATCACTTCAGTCCAGTGTTGCCAGAAGCCTGGATCAAGGCACCCATGAAGAAGCAGAGAAGAAAGCCACATCTCAAAGACATCTTGGGGATGGAGCTGACAAGGGTGTGTGGGTGAGGAGTGAGAAGTCCCAGAGATTTCTAGTTTAGGAGATAAAGCAAGCTTGATTGTTGCCATAGATGTCTGACTCTGTCTCCTATCTTCCTACGTACCTGGTTCCCACGCCCTCCCCACCTCTGATCTCTCTACTTCTCTTTCTCCCTGTGAGGCTCTGTCTTTGTGTATTCTTTCTGCCTCATGGTGTGAGCTTCTCTCTACATATGATTTTTATTCTTTTCTCTAGTGACCCCCTCCGTCATGAAGGATATTCCTTCTGCTTCATGGTAGATGCAGACAGTGCTTTTGACTTTGTATATCCTTTACTCAGTCTCATAAAATTCTCCTGTGTGCCATTCCACTATTGATTTACAAATTTTGTTTCATATTTTCCAATAAGGAGAATCTAATGAAACCAGTTCTTCTTTCCATGCTATTCTAGAGTCACTGGTCCTAGCTGTTCTCAGAATCATCTCCGGGGCTTAAAACAAACTCTGGCCTCATACCTGCTCCCTGAGTCAGACCTTTGAGGATGGAGATCCTGCCACCTGTGTTGCCCTGTTCCAGGACAACACCAGTGCACCAGTGGGACTGGAGCTACAGGTAAGGTGGCAAGACAGGTGTTCTAGTTGGTTCTCAGGCAGTTCCAGTTACTCTCAGCTGAAGAGAGTGGGTGGAGTGGGGAGCAGGGTTACAATATATAAAACATGGCCACCAGCCCTGTCTCCAGTAGCACCATGCTCTTACAACTCACTGAAGTATGTTTGCTACAGTAGCCCTAAAGAAAGTAAAACATTTAAGCATATACTCATGGTCTTTAGGTGCCTTCTGTGTAGAGCACTGAGGGGACCTTGAATCTGGACAGGAAGAGAAACGGGAAGCTTCCCTGAGGAGCCATCATCTGAGCTGAACCTTTGGGTGGATTAGTCAGATGATGGGAAAAAAAAGTGTATGACGTGGAAGTAGTAAGAGACTACTAAAGGTAGGAGGGCACAGGATGTATGGGGGGGATTTTTTTAAAAAGCAGATTATACTTGAAAATGCTAAGACAGGACCAAGAATTTTGTACACTAATTTAAAAATAAATAAATACAATGGTAACAAGACCACAGTTAGGAGCAGGTCCAGGGCTGGGCAGCAGCCAGCAGATAAGGTATTTGCTGTCCAACTACAAGGACCTATGTCCAGATTCCTCTTGTCCACGTAGAAACAGGGTGTGGTGATGTATGCCTGCAGCCCTCGCACTGGGGATAGGTGGACACAGGCAGATCCCTGGGCTTGCTGGCCATGCTGGTGAGCCCTAGGTTCAGTGAGAGAACCTTATCTTGAAAAATAAGAAGGAAAGTAACATAGAAGTCATCTGAAGTTGATCTCTGGCTTTCACACACAAGTGAGTACACACCACACACACACACACAGACACACGCACACACACACACACACACACGCACACACACAAGAAGGTATGCCAGTTGGGTTTTATCAACTTGACACAAACCTAGATATGTCTTGAAATCTCAGTTGAGGAATTGCCAGCATCAGATTGGTCTTTTGATAACTCTGGGACTTTGTCTTGACTACTGATCTGTGTGGGGGAGCCCAGCTCACTACAGGCAATGCCGCTTTTTAGCAAGTGGTTCTAGGTTTTGTAAGAAAGCAGACTAAGCAAACCTTCAAGAGCAAACCCATAAGCAGCACTCTGTTGTCTGTGCTTCAGTTCCTGCCTCCAGATCCCTGCCCTGACTTCCCTCCGTGATGGAGGGACTTCCCTCCAAAATGTAAGCTGAAATAACGCGTTTATTTTCTGAGTTGGTTTTGGTCATGATGCCTTATCACAGCAATAGAAAGTAAACAGAGAGCTGGCGGGAGGTATAAAAGAAAATGAAACTTCAGATCCAGAGCAGGGAAGGATCGTGGAGGCAGAATGGCAATGTAAGTGGTCATCTCCTGCATCCTCTGCCATTGCTCCCTAAGCCCCTAAGAACCTTCAGAAGTTCCTCAGTGTCTTTATTCTGGATGTGACATTAGCCTCTGGCAAAGCATGAGAGGTCTCTAAAACCAGAGCAAAGTAGACGCAAGAGGGTGTCAGGAAAGGAGAGCACAGAGTGGATAGTTGACACAGAAGGGACTGTATTGGCATCCATCCTCCTGGCAGGAATCTACACTCTACAGGAAGTGTCTCTTGTGCTCCCCTCAGAGCCCAGAAGAGAACAGAGGTTCCAACATGTTCTGCTCACTTGTTATGATCACACGGCTAGAAAATGACAGCCCTTGAATTCAACCTATGACGGCTCTCATTCCTTACACTTAAAGGAGGTTAGAAGCTAGAGTTCTGTTTGAAAATGACAGCAGAAGGCAAAGACGTTTATGTAGTTCATTTTAACACTCAAGATTAAAGTGTCCATAATCATATCTACAGAGATGAGCATTCTACATACTCTTTACCCTATATTTTATTTAACACATTTTCAGTAGAACAAATACTCTCTTTGAACACTTTGGTGTGGGTGCCCAATGCAAAAACAAGTGAAAAGGAGCAAGCATGGGCCAGCAAGAGGCTCCAGTCCCCCTATGGCCCCCTCAGACATTTTCCCAAGGCATTTTGGCTTGGAATTATGTATGCTCACAAATTAAGTTTAGAATACTCCAAGTACTTCTACGTACCACTCGAACGAATGGGTCCAGGAAGCAAACAAAGGCCATTTGAGGGGGACAGCTCTGTGTCAGGTGGAATATTATGGCTGGGCAGGACTCCTCTGAACAGCCAGAGGACCCCTCCCCGTTGTCATGGGTGCTCCTATGACCTACAGGAGGCCAGAGCCAATCACAGACCTGGTAACTTATGTGACTAGGGCAAGAGCCCCTTAGAGAGGCCCTGGCTTCTGCCAGAGCCACAGAAACAAATCTGAGGTTGGGTGGGAGATCACCAGGAGAGTTCTTGGTGAAGTCTCTGACTAGTCCTCAAAAACACTGAAGTCATATGAGATGACTCTCTGATTCTGGTCTCCTGCTTATTTTAGTGTTCCTGCAAAAGAGGGTAAACAACTTTGGAAGGTGATTCTATCTGCTCAAATATAATCCTATTTTTAGCTTCCTGGGCGAAGCAAGCAGCAGTTTAGCATGGAGATTACAGTAATCTTTACCCTGGTTTTCCTGAGACAGGAGGGGTCCTGTGAGCACAGTTTTGTTTAGCGTGAGCAAAGTGTGGAAAAGTAAAAGTTTTTCCTCTCTTCTCCTTCAGTCAGCACTGCAGGAGGTCTGGTCCTTTCTTGGTGATGCTGCAGCTTTTGGAGGAACTTGATGAGCAGCCTCAGCACAGCATGCTTTGATGCTCCCGCAGAGCACTTAAGATTCTTGGCCAATTTACACCCTGGGGCAGCACTCATAGGCTCTTGTTCCTAGACCTAATGTTGGAATCAAGACAGCAGGTTCAGCTCCAGGGCGAACATCTAGCGACAGACACAGCTTCTGAATCACCCTACACACTCATATTAGAGATTTCTTTTCTTGTATTTTACGTATAGGATTCCCAGGAACATTTCTGCTGTCTTCTTGGTGACAGAGTCCCCAGGACAGAGCCTGAGGGTGGGCATGGTTCTGGTACCATGACTCTTTCACCTTTCTGCTAGCGGTGCTCTCTTTCGTGGGCAAGATGAAGAAGAGGGAGGTTACACCCATGAAGTCTCACCAACAAGACTGCCTAAAGATGAACTGAGTAAAAAAACAATGGCATGCTAACATGCACTGGGGTGGGAAGACTGACCATGAAACCTCAGTCCTACACAAAGAACCACAGGCAACTAAGGAATGCAGAGAGTGCAAGAAACAGTATTCCCGGGGGGAGTCACATTAAATGGTCATCCAATACTAAATGGTCATCCCTGAAAGCATATAAACAAGTAACACTGTACAGACTGGGCATGTTACATTTAGTAATAAATATGTATGTACACACACACACATGCAAATAACAACCATTTAAAATAAGAAGCTATAAATCTAAAAGAAAACAAGAAACACTATATGGGAGGGCTTAAAGGGAGAAAAGGAAAAAATGATGTAATTATATTATGATCTCAATAATAATAATAATAATAATAATAATAAAAGGTGGGGAGGCAAGGCATGTTGCAAACCCTCCCCTGGCCACTTGGACCTGGCTTCCAGATCTTGTAGGTCTTCCTCCCAAAAGAGGAGTGAGTCCAGCCTGTTGCAGCATTATCCATGGTAACCCGCTAAAAGGCTTGGAGACAGCAGGTCCAGTTACTGTGTCTGCCTAAGGGTAGCAACCATCTCATCATCCAACTTGATTTTTCTCATTCTTGCCCAAGTTTGTTCAGGTTTCTTGCTTACCTGGGGCAATGACCCAGGTCTGCATTGCTGAGGGGCTTCTGTCTTCAGTCGCCTTAGTCATATCAAGTCGCTTTTATATAGTCATCTGTTGATAGATATCAATGAGCACAGAGCTTAATGAAGCCTCGGGGAATGCCCTGTATTCTAGATAGACACCTCTGTGTAGCCACACTCATCGCTCAAGGGATTCATCATCAATTACACATGGAGCACAGAGCTATCATGTATAGATGACATGTATCACATACATATTTACAACATATCATATATATTATATATCATATAGTCTATATATCTTATATATTCATATTGTTTTAGTTAGGATTTTACTGCTATGAGCAAACACTATGACCAAGGCAACACTTACAAGGACAACATTTAATTAGGACTGGCTTACAGGTTCCAAGGTTCAGTCCTTTAGAACCTAGACATGGTACAAGAGGAACTGAGAGTTCTACATCTTTATCCGAAGGCAGACAGAAGACTGGCTTCCAGACAGCTATGATGAGGGTCTTAAAGCCCACACCCACGATGACACACCTACTCCAACAAGGCCACAACTCCTAATAGTGCTACTCCTTGGGCCAAGCATAAACAAACCATCACACACATATATGTTATATATTAATTTTATATCAGGGTATCAGTTTCATTGATAGTCATATGTCTTAATATGTATGATATATATGAATATCAATAAAACCTAGAGTTGTAGAGGTTTTGTCTTTTACTGTCTATTGTAATGCTAAGTGCAGGCCCCCAAGACCTGGAGTCTTGATACAGTATTCCTCAGTATCAAGTATCAGATAGCCCCTGGGACCCTGCCCCCAAGTTAATTCTGATTGGTGAATAAAGATGCTTACAGCTAATAGCTGGGCAGAAGAGGCATAAGTAGGGTTGAAGTTTTGCAGGCTAACAGGAGAGACAACCAGGAAGAGAGGAGTAGAAGCCACCTTGGGCTAGGCTCCAAGGGTCCAGAGGGCTGCCTGGTTGGAGTTGAGAGCAGCCCGGATGGAACACAGTAGTTGAGTAGTGAGTGATAACTTGGGGTTATCAGTGGGAAGGTAGATTCTAACAGCAGTTACCCAGCTGCATAAGGCATGTTTAAAAATACAAAGGTTGTGTGTGTGTCTCTTGTCCAGGAACATGAATGGTCTAAGGTGAGGATGAAACCTCTTGCTGGGATTTTTAATATATTTTACTACATAGAGTAGAATATTTTTCTTTTTACACTAGACCACTGTTACATGTGTATACTATACCATATCACACCACATGCACAGACACACACACACACAGAGACACACAAACACACACACACACACACTAGTTTTGTTTAGCATGAACAAAGTGTGCAATATTTTTTCCACTCTGGAAACTAGCACTACAGACTAAATTTGTGGGATTGGACAGCTAAAATTCTCAAGCATTCTTAAGAGTCATTTTTTATCTTTCATCCAATTGCCTATCATTTATTATTTTATTTTCTATAGTTATCTATTTGCGATAACTCTAATTGTCATTGACACTTTAGAATCACCTGAGGAGAGACTCTCACTGAGGAATACTGTATTGGGTTGACCTCTGGACATGTCTATGGGGAGTTGTCTTAACTAAGTTATTGAATATGAGAAAACCCAGTCCTCTGAAGACAGTACTTTTTCCTATACAAGGGGTCCTGGGCTGTGTACTAGTGAAGAAATCAAGCTAGGTAGGCACAAGCAAGCAAACAAGCAAGCAAGCAGTGCACTCATCTTTCTCTGCTCTTGACTATTGTGTGATGCTATTTTAAGTACCTATTTCCTTAATGTTCCTAATAGGAAGGATTGCAACTTAGAATTTTAAGATAAAATAAACCCTTCCTTACCTAAAAATTTGTTCTTGTCACAGTATTTCATTGCAGCAACAGAAATGCAGCTAAGTCATATCAATTTATCTATCTTTCTTATCTATTTGTCTATCATCTGTCGTCTCTATATTATCTATCTACTATCAATGATATCTCCCATCTATTGTCTGTCCATCTAATAATATTCACCGTTTTATACCTTTACACCCTCGAAGGACAGTGCCTCTCTCACCTGATAGGCCTCTTAGCTCATTCCAAGTGTTTACTTGAGTATTGATAGAAATTTATGATTGTTTTGTTAGACTATCTTCTGACTATCTTGTATATAAACCATTTGTTTAAAATGTGATGTAAAGTTTTAGTTTTATGGTTCTTATAATTATTTCTATTGTGTATAGATTGTTAATGTTAGAGAAAAGGACATTTCTTAGACAGAAAGGGGGGGTGTGAAGTGGAAATTTCTGTTGTTTTGTTTTTGGACACTCGGGTCATAATGGTGTTTTGCTAGGGCAGACAGGCTAAAGGATGTTTTGCTAAAGCCAAAAGCTGACACGTGAAAGAATGTTTTGCTGAAGCACATACAGGTGAGAGGATGTTTTGCTAAAGCATACACTTGAAAGGATGCATGATGTTTAGAAAGAATATCAGTATGACCAGAGGCAGTGGGACAAGGCTTGTGCTTTGGTTTGCTTGGACTGCTTTGCTAGTCTCTGCTGACAATGCTCTGGCATTGGATGGTTGTACTGTGTCACTGATCTTTGCTTGTTGTAACTTCATAGAGAACAACTTGCCAAAGAACTTCTCATGATTTTCCAGCAGCTTCTTGCTGCTTCCAAGGACTTGAGCCAATCTGGTAGAGCCTCTCAATTTAATCCGGATCGAGCTGCCACTGTTGATTTGTGTGTGTTGTCTGCCGAGTGGACTGGACTGTAGCTGCTGACTCATCTGTGGTAGTTTGTTAATAGACTGAACTGCTAGTATCCTGACAACAAAGATTGGAATCTCCCCAAAGAACTATTTTTTAAATAGGTTCACTTCCCCTGTGTCCTAATAACCTTTCTTTTCCACTACCTCTGGTGGGTGGCAGGATAGAAGGGAGGTTAAAGAGTTTAAGAACCCTTATTAAAGTATGTTTTGAAAAATCTAAGCCTGAACTTTATAGTGTCAGAAATATATTTTAAATTTAGGCAACTCTATATCTTACATATTCTTACATTTTTTTCTTCCATTATAAAATGGGTCTTTTCTGCTGAGGAAGTGTCATGTATACAATAGTTCACTAGGCATTCTGTGTGTCTCTAGCTGGTGGCACGGACAGAAAGGCACCTCTTCATGTCACTGTAGGTCTCTGCTCTCTCCGTGGTGTAAGATATCTGATGTGATGACTTGCCAGCAGGTGACTAGCAAATCTTTCCCAAACTGGCCATCTTAGAGGCTCAGCATCAGTCTCTGGCCCTGGAAGGATGAGGATTCATAGTAGCAGCAGCCAGGGAGCCACAGGAGCCTTGAAAGTTGGAGCCCACCCATGCTGTTTGATTCCCACTTGCTTTCCATCTTTGCCACCATGTGTTCTTAGTTCCCTTGTATGTTAGGTTGTTGTAGTGAGGAGCTAGCACCCAAAGGGCAGATTGTGCTGTCTCCTTGCCTTTTAAAAAGTTACTTCCTTCTCTCTGTCTTTCTATGTCTCTGTTTCTCTCAGTCTCTCTGTATCTATGTATATCTATGTATCTGGTCTATCTGCCTCTCTGCCTCTCTGCCTCTCTGTCTCTCTGTCTCTCTCTGTCTCTGTCTCTGTCTCTCTCTCTCTTTGTGTGTGTGTGTGTGCGTGCACGCGCGTGTACACGTGCATACCATGGAATCATGGCATGTGTATGAAGGACAGCTTTGTGGAATGAGTTCTCTTCTTCTGTCTTTACAGGGGTTCTGAGGATCAAACTCAGGTCAGCAAGCTTGTGCGGCATGCACTTTTACCCACAAAGCCATCTTGTTGGTCCATTGTCTCCTATTTTTGATATATTTGTAGAACATTATTACTATTATCTTCTTCTGTATGTTAATATGAGACAAAGATCTGTGTGCATTATGTGTGCTTCCATACCTTGTGTGTGTATACACTCATACTAGAAATCCCTGTGTCATACCATAAGGTCTTCTGATGTGTCAACTCGACTGAGTGTGTATTTAGATAGCTACACAAATATTACTCTGGATGTTTCTGTAAATGTATTTTTATACAAAAATAACAATTTGAATTGTTCTGAATATTGACTAACATCAGATTATTTTCTAAGGCACAGTCACATGATGCATAATAGTCTGGTTAAAAATAGATGAAATATATTCAAAAATTATCTCTCCTAATTATGTTGTATCCGTCTTAGTCTTTGTAAGTAGATTCTACGGTGTTTGTGCAATGGAAATATCACAGACAATCTTTCTATTCTGAGAGATGAGTATCTACCATTTCCTCTGGCCACTTCTTCAATGTGAAATGATAACCAAATGAGTTCTTCTGAATTCTGCCCAACAGCCTCTCTCAGCTGCTGTCCCAGCAGTCTTCAATGGGCTTTTAACACAGCCCAAGTCCATTTCTGGATAGCAGCAATACACCATACCCATGTTTGTGCCATGCAGGCCCTAATTCTTTCTCCCTCTGTCAGATGGTTTTGGTGAATTCTTGATTCATTGGAATGGATTGAAAGAAAGATACTACGACAATAGAGGCATATGAGCCTAGGTAGGTACCTGTCTATGAAGCTTGCTCAGGTATCAATTTATTGCCAATCTGACTTTGATTGCTGTTATATTCAAGCAGTCCTGTTACTTGGCAGATCTAATAGTACTCATAAAAAATAGCTCTAGTTCTAGTCACTTGGTGTTCCTCGGTAGGATGAAACATCCATGACCAGTAAAGTATCATGCTGTTTTGTCAAATGGGGACTTGGTTTCTGCCACAAAACATATGGCTTTGCCCCAGAATCCTGTGGTCTTATAGATTCTACACAGCACTCTGATCCATAGATAACCCTAAAAGCATCAAAACAGGTAAGTCATAGTCATAGGAGACAGAGTAGCTCTCCCTTCAGGGTGGACTTGTAGATCCCTGACTTCCTCTGGTTTGCATTTGAAACTGGATGGAGTGGTGTGTGTGTGTGTGTGTGTGTGTGTGTGTGTGTGTGTGTGTGTGTTTAAGGAAAGAGAAAACTCAACATTCGCCTTGGCTGTCCATGGATCTCCCAGCAATGTCAATATGCATTTGCTATCATTATAAATCATATCCTTCTGAGATTCTGACAGGACTACCAGGCTGAAGGCCATGAGTTGCAGTGGCAGTGAAACCCAGATAAAAACAAGATAACTGTCTATCTTATCATAAGCCTCTAAGTCAGTGGTTCTCAACTTGTGGGTCATGACTCCTTTGGGGTTGCCTAAGATCATTGGAAAACACAGAGATTTACATTTTGATCCATAACCATAGCAAAATTTTAGTTATGATGTAGCATAGGAACTGTATTTTAAAGGGTTGCAGCATTAGGAAGGTTGAGAAACCACTGCTCTAAGTGAACCTTCGTTTCATCTCCAGGGAAGGTCATAGAAAGAACTGGATATTCGAGATATCAAGATTAGCCGCCAACTGTTCCCATTCCAGGTTCCCATTCTCTCTATCAGCCCTCACTTCGACGTGGGAGATATCGGAGGCTGTGCATTTTTCCTCCTTGTAGGCTTATCACCTTAGAGCATGCAATCCTGGACTTGATTTATTTTCTCATTTGCTCTACAGCTATAGGAGATAGGGAGATTTTAAAGGCTGTCATGGAGACCTCAGGCTTTTGCAAAATCTTTTAAGTAGGCAATTAGCTTCCTTGCATTTCTTATTTTTTTTTTCATTTTTGCAAAGTCCAGTGTCATCAAAAACAATTTCCACACAAAACCTTTTTTGCCATCCTTTTCCCTGTACTGATCATATTTAGAAACAGTCACTTCAAATGACAATATCTTGGCTTCTCCCTACACAGCATGCCAATCAAGCCCAAATAGGTATTTTAGCTGTTATATTATCATTGCAGACTAGAGGTTACAGACTTA
Source organism: Grammomys surdaster (assembly GCF_004785775.1). Taxonomy (NCBI): domain Eukaryota; kingdom Metazoa; phylum Chordata; class Mammalia; order Rodentia; family Muridae; genus Grammomys; species Grammomys surdaster. The sequence goes on from NW_021604613.1 coordinate 3,214,736, forward strand.
CTGGTTTACCACAGTCAGTAGATACCCAAGGTTCTCTCTGGAGGTCTGCTTTCTGTCGACGCTCCTATTACAATGTCTTAGCCCAGGTTTTATAGAAAACAGAAATTGAGGTGAAAATTTCAATGTGCCAGCTTTTATTATAGGGTAGGATAGGCATAATGTTTTTGTGCACTGTGTTATTCAAATGCTTACTTCTCTGCCTGGTTTCAATCTGGACACGGCATTGTAATACTTATTTCAAGAATTTCCTGTCTCGAGTTTGTGTAAACAATTCTTAACATTTATTCTTTGCCTTGTCAATAAATGTTGATCACCCAATGGCTGGGCAGAAGAGTGAATAAAGTGGGACTTATGCTAGCCAGGGAAAAAAAAGAGAGGGAGGAAGGGTAATTGAGATCTGACAGAGGAGGAAGGAGGAAAGAGTTCATAGAGTTCAGCTGGTGAATAGAAGGCCAAAAATTATGGGGATATTGGCTGGAAGGTAGATTAGGGGATTAAGATAGATCATTTGACTGCCCATTTGAGAGGAAGCTTGGAAATAAATCTTGGTCTTTCTGTGTCGTTATTGGGAACTAGCTAGGATAAGGAGATCCAGACGCCATATTAATTTACTACAAACATTTATATGAAGACTATCATTTATGGGGTAGGATCCCAGAGAAAAAAGAAATGAGGCAGAGAATGAGGAAGAACAAACACAAAAACGGTGTGTGGCCTACCTGGCTAGAACCCATGAGGAATGTAGCCATAGATCAGCCTTTCAAAGACATGTGCAAAGAAGCCACATGAAAAGAGTGGCTTTGGGCTGGAGAGATGGCTCAGTGGTTAAGAGCACTGACTGCTCTTCCAGCAGTCCTGAATTCAATTCTCAGCAACCACATGATGGCTCATAACCATCTGTAATGGGATGTGAAGCTCTCTTCTGGTGTGCCTGAAGACAGAGACAGTGTACTCATGTACATAAAGTAAATAAATAAATCTTTTTTAAAAAAGAAAAAAAAAAGAGTGGCTTCTTGGGGAAGCCCTTTGGGTGAACAGCATTGGAAGCAATCCTGCCCAGAAGTTCTTCTACTTCTCATCTTCTACTGGTCAGAGTTCCCATATGCCCACACTCCCCAATCTGAGTTGCATCAACTGTATGGAACCACCCACTGAACTTCCAAGATCCTGCCTGAGCAGCATGTGCCTGAAGTAGTCTCCTTCCTTGTTTGCTGGTATCTGATGATGTTTCTCAACCTGTAGAAAGGATGCTAGCAGAAGCCAGGACTCAAACTGTAGTGTCAGGATGAACTGTTGGGACTTTTTATGATTGGAGGGAATTCCAAACACTAAAAGAGCAATCAGTGTACAGATTCTAGTGGTTTGGATTCCTAGAAGGAAACAATGCTTGATGTAAAAGTTAGGTCTAAATGTTAAAGATGCAAAGATGGGTCCCTACCTGTCTTACTAAGAACCTTCACTTACGTCAGAACTTCATAGGCGTAGAGAACTAGAAGATTCTGTGTAAATGATCAGCGGAGCATGTAAAGCATGCTCTTTAGAAACATTAAGAGACACTCGAAAGTCAAATAAACACTCGTGGGGCAGGGGAACTGCCTACCTCCATTCCTGCCTTGATTCCACAGCAGCACACTGATAAGGCAGGTAGGAGGGGCTCTTGTATTTGCTAGTCTCTTGAAGGTGTTAGTTTAGTGAGGTAGTGTCTAGAAGCCATCTCAAAAGAAAAACATTATGTAATTTTGAACTCATCGTTTGGGAAGCAAGATGAATTCTTGCTACATTTGCAGAGGCAGAGCCTAGTCTTTAGAGATGAAATCAGGCATGAGCAGAGAAGGAAGCTCAGTCAACAAAAGCAAACGTGGTAGTTGAAGTGCCTGCCTTTTTTCCTTCTTTCACATGAAGCATTGATCAAGGAGTAACTTGGGGTTCTTTCCAGTGTCTTTTGCATTCATATGTCAGCTGAAGCTGTGTACTCAGTGTTCCTTTAACATAGCTTTCAAGAAGACAATTACGACTGTCATAAAGATCAATGTGCACCTAGAACAGTAACATCGTGTCTCTTGAAAATATCTCCAGAGTTGCTTTCTCTTTGTAGAGACATGACCTTGGGCATCATTTAGAGACTCTTGCTCTCCTGACACTTTAACTAAAGGATACAGGGTGCTAAAAGGTACAGGTCTGAACTCTGTCTTCAATCACCCAATGTCTGCAGCTATCAAAGCTGGATTAAATATACTAACTTGTTTATTCTGCTGCGGATGGGGGTGGTGCATGCCATATAGTGCAGGTGTGAAAGTCAGAGGACAACTTGAGGGGGGAATTGGCTCTGTCTTTCCACTATGTAGAACCTAGTGATCAAACTCAGGTCTTCAGGCTTATCAGCAAGCACCTTTGTCCACTAAGCCATATCAAAAGCCCCAACCTTTTTTCTTCTTATGTCCTAAATAATATCCTATGAAACTTCTTGTTTTACTTTCCATCTGAGGAAAACACACACACACACACACTTCTGGCATGCTAAAATCTGTTTCCTATCATATTTTAAATTAGTGGCAACCTAATTGTTTGAGTATCTGCCCCCACCCCCACTACCCCCACCCTGGTTCAGGTTGATAAAAACTGATAAGCTGGCTTCAAATTTCCCAATCACCATGTGCTCCGAGGCTGGCTCAAGGTGTCCTCTGACAAAGGGAACATGTCATTTCTGACTTCGTGGTAGAAGAAACCAGAGTGAGAAGACAGCAGGGGACTATGGGGAGAAAGCAACTCTGCCCTCAAGTCACCTCTTAGTCTCCTTCCACCACAGATGGATATACTAATAAGTAAACAGAAAATGCAGATAGATGCAATTCACCAAAAGCAAGGTTTTCACGTGAGTTGTACAAGGAAAGCTTCTGAACTAATGTGAGCCAGTTTCTGGGCCTGCAAGAGCTACTGATCCAGAACAGAAGGAATAGCGGCTTCTTCATATGCATGGGCACTGTCTGTGTTATCCCTTTGATGTGGAGAAGGCTGTTGCCCTTCTGTGGCTTCATGAGGCTGAGGATTGAGATATACACAATCCAAAAGTCACCTTCCTTGCTTCATTGTGTATTAGAACTTTTAAAGGACACATACTTCTTAGACCCAGGAGGTCTAGCAAGGCCCACAGAAATCCAAGAGGAACAGTCTCTGAAGCTTGCTCTTTTTTTGTTGTTGTTTTGTTTTTGACAGGGCCTCATGCATCCCAGGCTGGTCTACAACTTGCTAAGTAGCTGAAGGTCACCTTGAACTTCTGATCTTCCTGTCTCCACCTCCCAAGTGCTAAAAGCATAGGTATGTACCACCATAACCAGTTTATTTGGTACTGGTGATCTATCTGAGTAAGAGCAGTAGCCATACTTTTATGTGTCTAAAATTACAAGACACAACATCAGGCAGGTTCAGGGTGGTATGAACTTCCTTGAACCCCCCCCCCCCCCCCCGCCAAGAGAAACAGTAAAGACAAAAAGCCATTGAAGAGAGTCTTTTAAATCTGCAATAAGGATGCTAAAGCATAGTTCTTCACAGTTGATGGCTTCTGTTGGAGCTAGAGGAAGACCCCAGTTATTTTTAAGGGGCTGGCCACTGGGCATTTTACCATGCTTCAATGAGTACATGGACAACACAAATAGCACTGAGTGTATTGGGGAGGCGGCACAAGTCTGGGAGGGTGGACACAGGAGGAACGGGAAACTAACGTGATCAGGGTGCATAGTGTGAAGTTCCCAACAATAAGTAAAAATATTATGTTGCAGAAGGAGAATAAAAACAGTAAAAGAGGCCGGGTGGTGGTGGCGCACACCTTTAATCCCAGCACTTGGGAGGCAGAGACAGGTGGATTTCTGAGTTCGAGGCCAGCCTGGTCTACAGAGTGAGTTCCAGGACAGCCAGAACTACACAGAGAAACCCTGTCTCGAAAAAACAAAAAACAAAACAAAAAAAAAACAGTAAAAGAATGAAAAGCAGAAAGAAGTTCAGAAACATCAACAAATGAAGAAACCTCCTGCAATCAACCCTTTCCTCCAATCAATTCATTTAAATAATTCAAAATGCAAAATGATAAAATCAGCATGTATGTATATACATGTTCCAAAAATAGATTGTGACTTTTTGCTGAATATTCATTTTGGTTTGCTTTATTTTTGCTTTTATCTAATGCTTTGAAATGGAAAGTAACTTTAAAAATACTTCATGGTTTTTTTATGTGTTTTATTGTGCTGTGCCTCAAGCAATGCTAGTTTCTTGCTAAGTCAGCTCCATTCCTGTCTATAAATTGTGTGTGTGTGTGAGTGTGAGTGTGTGTGTGTGTGTGTGTGTGTGTGTGTGTGTGGTGTATTGTCCTGGTCAAGCTAGTTATATAAGAAGGGAGAAACTACAACTGAGAAAATGCCTCTACAAGATTGGCCTGTAGGCAAGCCTTGGCATATTTTCTTAATTAGCAATTAATGTGAGAGGCCCAGGTACATGTGCTGGCCAGATGTGGATGTAAGACATCTTTCTCAATTATTCCTCACGTACTTTTTACATTAATTATCAGTGTGTGTGTGTGTGCATGGTATAAGGCTGTATGTGTGTGGGGCAAGTGGAATCGTACCACCAGACAGAAAAACTGGTAAGGTGGAGCAGATTAAGGAACCCGAGCAAGTCTCATAATTGAGAACCGTAGGCATTTGAATCTGCTCCCAACCTGGTTCCTGTCCTAGAGCATGTGACCTCAACACCCCACTAAGAGGATCATAGCAACTGGTCAGGTAGCACAGAGCCCAGAGTTCTCCATGCTAATGAGGTATCTAAATGGGCTTTGAGGGTTTAGCCAATAAGCTCCCCTTCCTGACATTCCCTCCTGGAAAAGGTATTTAGCCTCTGGTCCACGCTGAGTAAGTTGTCTCCATCCATTTCCCACCATGAATAAACAGTTTGGACAAGCAAGACAGTCTTACTCATCAAGAACCGCTATGGGGGGAAGCCTTCCTTGCCGAGCTGCACCACTTAAGTCTCCTGCAGAAGGCCCCTCCACACACTTGACACTCACCCCTGGGCTAAGGCCGATCCCCACCCCCACTCCCATCACTGGCCTTCAGGTCCTGTTCCAACTCCTCTTGGTTTCTAGAGATGTCTAGATGTCCAGGAGTTTGGGAACTACAATCTTGGCTCCAGCCTGTGCTGTTTCTCCCTCAGGCTGGGGCTCCCATCTTAGGCTGCCTTCTGCTTCCCTTGAGTGGTGTCAGTGTTCTGAGAGCCCAGCACCTCAACGACAGCAGTGACGGAATGTAGCCTAGTGGCACTGCATTTCATCTGCCCCAGCAACCTTTGCACACAACAGCGGTGAGGTAAAACTCGGATCAACATATGTGCAGGTATCATAATGCACATGTGGAGGTCAGAGGACAGTTTTATGGAGTTGGTTCTCTCCTTCCTCCTTTTCATGGGTTCTGTGGATTGGACTCAGGTCACCAGGCTTACATAACTGACCCGGTCCATTCGGGTCAGTCAGCAGGGTCTAACAAGAGAAAGAGTGGGGATGGAGGGGCAAGAGACTTGAAGAATGAAGACAAGACAGGGTGTGTGATCAAGTCCCATTTATTGAAAGGAAATTCTGGGTATATATAAGCGCAAGCAGGGGAACACAGCTGAAGACACTTTACCACGTGTGCCTTGCAGCTGGGGGCATTAAATAACAAAACTAGATATGTGAGAAAAACAAGATGTTTATCAGAGTGTGCTCAGCTGTTGTGGGCTGTTGAAAAATAAGTCTCTTGTCAGGGTATATGGCTCGAGATGGCTCCAAAGATGATAACCACTTTCTGCAAGGAGTCTGCTCCCAACACATAGCAAGTGCTTTTACCAGCTGAGCCATCTCATCAGCTGCTTCACTTTATTTGAGATGGAGTCTCTTATTGAACTGAGGGCTTGCTTATTCAGCTAGACTGGTAGGCTGGTAAGCTCCAGAGATTGTCCTGATTTTGCATCCCCAGTGCTGGGGTTACAGGTACATGCTGCCACCATTTGCTTTTTCACAGGGGTGATGGGGATCCAAACCCAGGTCCTCAGGCTTGTGTGACAAGCACTTTAACACCTGAGCTATCTCCTGGCCCCTGTTATTGTATACTATTTATAACATACTGTTCAAATTACCACTGGGTAGTGGAAGTAAGTGTGAATTTATTATATTATCATCATTTTCTCAACTCAATAATATTTGAATTTTAATCCTTAAAAAACAAAACAAGGTTCTTTGGGAACATGACATGGATGGGGCTCAGTAGTATACAAGTGTAAAATTGAAATAAACACAGATAAAATACAGGTACCTAGAATAGTCAGTTATCTTTAAAAAAAATGCCCTACTTTGCTAACAAGTGTTATTTACTCGTTGTTATTCCATCACTCTACAAACATGCACACGAGTATGCACTTTAAATTAGCACTATTGTAGTTCTATGTGATGTGTTTATAAAAAAGATAAAGAGATAGAGAGAGTATGTTCTGTGGGTGTGTGGAGAGGTATGGGGGAAGGAGATGTCTCAGCGGGCCCATGCCGAGGCATCTCTTCCCCCTGAGGGACTAACCACACACCAGTATAGTATAGAATAGAGTTTATTCAGGGCATGGGGAGGGGAGCCAGGAGGGCAGTAGAGGTAGAGAGAGGCAGAGAGAGAGAAAGAGAATAGAGAAGTAGAGGCTGGCCATGAGCACATGGAGGGAGAAGGGAAGAGGGAAGGAGTGAGGGGACAGAGGGATCAAGAGAGCAAGAGCAAGAGATCAAGAGAGAGAGGAGGGGGCAATCAGCCCCTTTTATAGTGAGTCAGGACTATCTGGCTGTAGCCAGGTAACTGTGGGGGTGGAGTTTAGACAGAATGCTAGCATTATGCACTTAAAAGAAATAAAGCAGAAAACCTGTTTATTCACAACTCAATTTACTCCAATGATTAAGTTTACTAAACATGATTTGATAGCATATCCAGAATATTGACATTGGTACAATCTACTGATTCTATCCTGATTTCCCCAGGTTTGCTTCTATTCATTTTCTTGTACACATTCAGTAGAGCTCACAGCGCATGCACTCCATACATCATGTGAGTGCCGTACATTCAGTGAGTGCAGTGTTATCACACATAGGCTACCGGTTGTCTTATGAGATTAAAGATTCTATAGTAGGGTACCTATTGTACTCCTGAGGTGATTATTGTAGCCTCCTGTGGCCACTGACCAACTGGGTTCTCCTGAAAGGGGGGCTGGAAATGAAAAAGGGACAGAGGTCGAAAAAAGATGAAGCCAAGACAAGTTCTCTGATCAAGGCTCGAAGTTTAATGTTCAACTCTCAATTTAAATGGAAAGCCCCACCACTGAACCCCTTCTTGCTTCATCTAGAGATGGGTGAGGAGAACCCATCCTTAGTCACAGCCAGAGATGTCTTAAGGCAAGCTCAGTGGGCAGTCTATTCTTCTAAGTTCCTGTAGCAGGCTGTACGTGCAGCCAAGGTGGGTAACTCCACCTAGGTCCTATTACTTTTGGTCTATTGTGGTAAACAATGTCTTTCAGGCCTGCTCAAGGCTGGGGGCAGGGCAAATTCCCCCTATTTAGTTTTTTAAGATAAGCAGTGCCAGCAGCTGGACGGGGCACAAGATTTCATCCCATCTAGGGTAAAGAAAGGCTGGGCGACTGTGCCTGGCTTAGGTTGGTGTCTACATTGCTCCTTATTTACCTGTCATGGAGGAAAACATACATAGCATATTGATGTATGCCTCTGTCTTAGGTCTATAGGAGCTCAAGAACACTCTCACCTGTCTTTGACTAACCGGCCATCTTTGGCATACTCTTTCCCATACAGACCAAAGCCACATTCAGACCAAAGGACCTGTGAGCATGCACTCAATACAATTCTTCATAGCAATGGATAACTGCCATGATGAATAGCTGAGCTTGCTGAGATCGATCCTGTGTGAAGGCAACCAATCTGTTAAAGATACAAAGTTCAAAGGTTAAAAGCAACAGGATTATTCAAGCAGTGTTGTAAGTGGGAATGTTCTAGTATCAAGTCCAGCTGCTGATTAGAGGGATCAGACACAAAGTCTGGTCACCAGGTATATAGTGGGTGGTTTTAAGTAATAAAAAACACTTACTCTCCAGTGAGAGTGGAGACTATATGCCATGTTAACTCAGATGGCTGATAAGGATTTTGAGCCATCTTCATCATTAGAATCATAATCATTAGGCTCAAGATCTGTGTCCGCTTGACGGAACAATCTTTCAGGCAGCCATCAGGCTCCATTTTCTTTTTGTGAAAAAACACACACAACCATGGCCCCAAATTAAAACAGGGTCAGGACCATCCCATGTATTAGTTAGGGGGTCTCTCCATATGACCCTGACAAATGAGCTGGAAGTGACTGGATGCCAGTAGCGATCTGCTGCAGACTGACCTTTAGCATCAGTTTGTAAAAAATTTAAAACAAATAGGACAAAAGCAAGGTGTGCTTTTGGTGACCTTGGAGGGTATAATTCCCCCTCTTTAGTTTTGAAAAGCCAATCTTTTCAGAGTTCTTTGCAAAACCAGGGCAGAAGCACCAGAAGCTACTCCTCCCACACTCAGAGAGTTATGAAGACATTATTTTAAAGTTCTACCATATCTGTTTCACAATTCCTTGTCCTTGAGGATAATAAGAAATCTCAGTAATATGAGTAATATTAAATTGTCAAGAAAACATCTCAAATGTTTGACTGCAATAGCCAGTTCCATTATCTCTAATCTGATATGGAACACCAAGCATAGTAAAATAATGTAGGCAATAATTAATTACATTTTTAGTTGCTCAGAAAGTGTACATAAGTTTATACAAAATCTGGTACTCAGAACCCAAAGTAGAAATCAAGGGTCCTTGGATAGGTGGGTAGTTAAACAGAGTCACAAACAGATCATTAATGCTGCTAGGTGGCATAGGGACACCACTTTTCACAAGGAATCATCAAAATGTGTCCCAGAATACCTCTGTCATTTTACATCCCTGAGGCAATGGCTGAGTGACTCATCCACTTTCCTGCAGCACTGAGTTGTCCTCACTGTCTTTGTTTCTCTTGTTTAGTGATGACTTATTGGAGTTTCAATGTTACCTATATCACTTCTTGAGTAGAGAATCATATGGCTGCATCTCTTTCAGTGGAGGATGATGGAGAAGAAAACACCAATAGCTGTAGGGATGTGGATCAAGTGTTTTTCTTCTATCCCTCTCTTTTTTTGTGGCTGTATTTTTATGAGCTTTACGTTTCTAGGTAGGAAAATGAATGACAAGCCTGTGGTTTACCTCAGGCGATGCTCAACTTTCTAGATAATCGGGCTGCTTTCCCTCCTCTTCCTGTTGTTCTTGTCCAGCATCTAGGCAAGCTAGCACTTATCAGCCAGAGAGCTTCACAGGCTGAGGGAAAAGACAGCGTAAGATACAAATCATCCACCTCCAGTTCAGTCTCTAGGCCTTATGATGACACATAAGGAGGCTGATTTTTTAGGGCCACTGTCATGCTTGGGGTCAGAGATGTGTACATTACTGTTGTGCTATTACAACCTATATAGTGTAACCCCTTTTAGGAAACAATGTCTGCTTCATGTGGACAGCTATGTATATTCAAGGATGGAGGAATGTAGGCAGAAAGTCTTTGAGTATTAGCCAATGTGACCAAACTTCTCACAGCCTAGTTTATATTTTCTTTTCCCCTTTGAATTTTCTCTCCTTTTCTTCCAAACATAACCTGATTTTATTCTATTCTGATTTTAGAGAACTGAAAAGAACAATTGATGATTGTGGTTAAATATCCCTTGCCTATTATGCACCCAGTCATGTCTTCTTTTGAATTTTGCTTTCTAGATCATTCTTTTTTCATCTTCTCACTGGTGTGTTGACACAACATAGCCTACTATTCGCTAGGTCTCAACATAGGCAATTAATGCCGTTACATAAGCCATGAATAAGGGGTACTGTCCTTGTCTTCATGTTAACTTTATGAGAAAAAAATATGATAACTAATAAGACTCAAATAATTCTGAAAATTCCAGAAATTGAAAGCTTACAGGGAGGAAGAAGCTGGGACACCTGGAAGCAGAGTGAAGAGCTCCTGGTAACTTCCATAAAGAATAACACTAAGGGGTTTATTCAAATGGTTTTGTTCTTTAAACATTTGCTCTGCTGTTTATTTTGCTGCTATCTGCAGCTCTGTTTGGAGCCTGGCATATAGCCAGCAAGTTCTCAGTAGATTCCCCACTTGTAATAGCTCTCCCATTCATCTGAGTTTGGCTTAAAGATCAAGTTGCCTGGAGGCCTGCCCCTGATTCTTGCTAGGATATTCTGGCTCTCTCCCAGTCTGTGTAGTATCTTGCTTAGGTGAGAATTTTACATAATTCAAATGAAAGAAAGAAAGAAAGAAAGAAAGAAAGAAAGAAAGAAAGAAAGAAAGAAAGAAAGAAAGAAAGGAAGAAAGACTCAGGAAATAAAAATGAAGAAGAATATTGCACCTTTCATTTCTTATCTCCAAAGTTCAAGTATTTTTAGTTTAGATTTTTCTATTCTCTCTTGTTTTGTGTTTTTAATTTAATTTTATCTTATGGAAAACAATTTTTTGTAGCCTAAAATGAGATTATTGCAACATTTGAGTGTGAAACTATTCTAGCAAAATAATTCTTACATGTTCAAAGCAATGTTTAAATCAGCACGGTCGTGTGCAGAAGAAGTCAATTATTCTGCAGTCCAAGAAAAAGATGTCTCCTAGTATAAAGTTTCCAGTAAATGGTTTTCCCTTGCTTACTCACTGGGAAAGAAATCTGAATGACTAAGGTAGTTTTAATCAAAATGTTTCTATGATAGCTATTAATGCTAAAATAACCTGTTCTTTCTTATCTTGTATCTTTTGTGTGTACAAACTGTGGCCTGCACACATTCACAGGCACTTGTGGATGTGGAGTTGGGTGGATGTAGAAGTTCCAGGACAACCTCTGGTGTCAAGCCTCACCTCACAGTGTTGTTTGCGGTTGCTGTGTGAGTGAGCCATGTTAGCTGGCCCTCAAGCTTCCAGACATTCTCCTGTCCCTGCTTCCTATCCTGCTATGGACAAGCTAAGATTATAGACACAGCTTTACATGGGTTCCAGAGACCTCAGGTCCAGAGACCAAGGTCCTTAGGTCCTTGTGCTTTCATGGCAAGTGCCTTACCCACAAAGCCATCTCCACAGTTCCAATCTTCTCTTTCTAAAAAATGGAGCTATGGTATCACTACTGATTCAAGTGACTCCATGTTTCTTTGGCATAGTGATATTGTTAGCACTAACTGAAGAGTTGCAGGGCTGTTTTCTACATTGAGGTAGCTAGAATATGAATATATATGAATAGCTTAAGTGAGCCTCCATGGAAGGAAGCCTATAGTTTCATTTGCTTTTCTTGCTATACTTCTGTCATATTACTTTGCATGGTTTCTGAAGAATAAACAAAATATTTTGTTTGGAGTAGTTCTTAAGTACATCTCTCTAAATATATTCCTTTCAATGTTTGAAGTCTTAGAAGGAAAATGTTTGTAATGTCCTGTTTGTCCGTTACTTAGTAGTTACTGAGAAAACATCTATCCTCTGCTAAAGTATCTGGTATTGTAGTTGGGAACATCAAGCATCCAGGAGCAATAGCAGAGTAAACAAGGGTCACCATGTCACTGTGATATGAATAATATAAGTAAATATATTTAAAGAAAGGTATTTAAGAACTGCTTCAAACAAAAGTTTTGTTTATTCTTCAGAAACCACAAAGTAATATGAAAACTTATTTCTAGAAGGCCTAGTGTGTAAATTTCCAACCTGAAACTCAATGATAGGACAAATGTAACTGGAATTAAGAGTCCAAACAAATTGTTCAAGCTTCATGTGTCTACATGAAAATTAGGCAACAGTTGTGTGTCTGTTTAGTCTATTTGCATCTGGCAAGGTCTGTTACAGGCATTGTTTCTTCGGTTCCCTATTGCTGGCTTACAATCAGAAGCAACATTTGCATTAGTTAACCATGTGTCTCATTTGGATCTGGGTCCTACACTCCAACCTCTCTGAGTGGCTTAGCTGTTGGATAACTCATGGTGGCACAGATAGTCTTCTGATGAGTGACAGGCTGGGTCTAGATATGCCCTATGTATGTGGCTTTTGTAAAACAAACAGGAAAGGTAGATGTGATACTTCACCCACTCAATGCTGTGAGCGACTGTGTGCAGATACAGTTGTCCTCACTGTGTGCACAACTGCCTGGCCTGCTGTTAGGGATTAGCTGTATTATCCTAGTCCCAAATCAGGAACGCAGTGATGTGTCTTCTAACCTCCTAATGAGAAAGTTCCCTGCACAGTTAGTTCCTGATCTCAAACTGTCCACTAGAATGGAAGTCTGGCAATGGCAGGCCAAGCATGACAAACAGATGCCCAACTAGGACAATGAGGCAAAGTCTTTACAATGACATGGTAACCTTTGCTTACTCTGCTCATGCTCCTGGATCCTTGCCATTCTCAGCTACAATACCTGAAGCTTTAGCTTTCTCAGTAGATGCTTTGTCAGTAACTACTAGGTGAAGGACAAACAGGACATCACAGACATCTTCTTCTGCACCCTCTACGGCTACCCATCATTTGTGTATTGTCTGAGCTAGTGCAGGAGAGGGATGTGCCAGTGTGAGGTCTATGGAAGTCCTCTCTACTAGTCCTTTCCCCTCAGGTGTTTATAATGCTCTGATGAGGAAGCAGGGCCACCATAGGAAGAGCAACGAGGGTCTCTAACATGATGAAGCCTGCACCATGGGTAGGAAAAACTAAAAATGTAGATTTATTAATCTGCTACAGCTGCCATAACAAAATACCACAGACTGGATGGCTTAACCGGTAAACATTTATTTTTCTCACATTTCTGAACCCTGTGGTGTATGGTCAAGGTTCTGGATGATTCGATTTCTGGTGAAGGCTGTCTTCTTGGCTTGTGGACTAATGATAAGAAGTTATTATATCCTTTAATCCCAGCCCTTGGGAAGCAGAGGCAGGTGGATTTCTGAGTTTGAGGCCAGCCTGGTCTACAGAGTGAGTTCCAGGACAGCCAGGGCTATACAGAGAAACCCTGTCTCAAAAAACAAAACAAAACAAAAGTTATTATATAACCACGTGCCTGAAATGGTAATTGGTGAAAGCAAGCTATGTTGGGTCTTCTCTTATAAAGACACCAATCACAGTGGGCCAGGGTCTCATTCTTATGTCACGTGTCTCGAAACACAGCCATACTGGGATGTAGAGTTTCAAGATACAGATTTGGGGGACACAAACATTTGATAAAATCTGTAACAATGGGCTTGAGATGAAATACCTGGAACAATCAATCCCTCTGGATTCTTTTTTGCCTAGAGGACTAGCATAAAAATGGCCGACTTCCCTGCTTGAATGAGTCATGGTAGCATGACTCCCCCACATTCTAGCTTAGCTCTCCAGGCTTAGAAGGTGCTTCTTAATGAATGGTGCTCGTGCAGGTTCTGCTGAAGAAGAGAGTTAAAGTGGAAATGTCCCAATCGTCCTCACACTGTATTTAATAAGGACCACCTTTCCAGGGCCCAAAAGAGACTGAGCCCAGTCTGAACTCAGATAAGGATAATTAAAATAGAAAAAAAATCCAGATATAAGTACTATAGGTTTGTTCTAAGGTGGGCCTAAGGGATCTAAGAAGATGGAAGACCTCTCAGGAAAGAAGCACAAAGGAGCACAGCTAAGGAATAAGATCTATTTCTCAGTCATCCTTCTGAGGAGGCCCTGAGGTTCCAAATGGATATTCAGGAGCTGGGCACTCATGGTCTTCATCTCACCCAAAGGCCTCCTTCCAGTGATTCTTCTACCCCTCAGGACGGATACCATGATCTGTCCAAATGCATTTCTCATGTCTGTGTGTTCGGTGAACAGATGCTTTGGATTCCTTTGTCCTCTTTATCCCTCCCCTAGTGGATCATCCAGAGTCAGTGCCTGGAAAAAGAGCATGCCATGTGGGCAGAGCAGCGAACTCATGACCTGTGGGCATGGCTTGCAATTCTTTCTATGTCTTGCTGCCTGGGAAAGAGATTGCCAAGGTCTTTATAACTCCAGAATAATATTAGTCTTCTCACAAACCTATCACAAATAATAATTCCAAAGGGTATAAATATAAACCCATCATAGTCCGCATGGTATGCCTGCAGTAGTGCTTGGCACAGCCTCTAAGGCTAGTTGCAGTGACCTTCTTGCCAGTGGCCCCTAGTCCCTAAAGCATCATATCCATACCATAGTGGCCCAAATGAAAAGGTCAAGATTCCTCTGTGTGCTTATACAAAAACTATTTTCTTCCCCATGGCTTGTTACTGCAGGCGCACATGTCACTGGAGATGACCTACACGGAGCTCCTCTATCGGATTCCTTCCCACTCTAAGTAGAGAAATTTGCTTAGGAAGCACAATTATTTATTCCAAGTAAATGCTAATTTACTCCCTCAATCTCAAGCTAAATCTCCTCTTAAAAATATGTTAGCAAATCTGTTTATAATCAGTCGATAGTGGAGTAACACATCAAAAGCATTTACATTGGAACAGAAGATGAAGATATTGCTGACACCCTCTTAGTTCCTCCCTCAGCGGATGCCCAGCAGTGGATACATTCAGGACGGAGCCAGCGGCTCTGAAAGTGTCTGCTAAACAGCTACAGGCGTAACCTGGGAACTTCACTAACAAGCTCCTTTGCAGGTCCAACCTAGGAATTACTGGATCTGAGACTGACTAACTGAAGTCCCACAGCCTGGGCATCCACATCCCCACAGGTGACTCCAATAGCCAAGACTGAGATTTACTCTTGATCTATGACAATAATTCTGTTCTTTGACATAATACATATTTTAATCAGCTGATGAACTCTGAAAAATCTGGTATCCAGACCACTCCACAGACAAATCAGACTCGAATTCATTAGAGCTCATAAATACAGTTTTCAGGTGGTTGTAGTAAACAGGTCTACACATGTGTAAAGATGATACTGTGTTAGTCACCCCTCATTGTTGCTTTGACTAGGGTTTATTTGAGCTCATAGTTTAAGAGCACAGCCCATCATGGCCCCAGGAGTGGGATACTCTATCACAAAGCACCTGTAGTCAGGAAGCAGAAAGAAATGAATGTTTTTGTCCAGCTTTTCTAGTTTTTGGTCAGCCACGAACCTACTTTAAGAGTGGTGTCACACATGTTTAGTGTGAATTGTCCCATCACAATCAACCCAACATAGAAACTCCCTCATAGACATGACCAGAGATTTGTCTCTTAGGTGACCCTAGATCCTGTTAAATTATCAATTAATATTAACTATCATCCTATTTAAATATGTATGTTTCTCTAAAGATTCTGACTCAGGTCTCCACAACTATACTGGCTATTGGTGTTGCCCTTGGTTACCTAAAATAACTATAGTCCTTACTGCTGATGACATCACACCCACACAGTCTAGTTATAAGACATAGAGAAATTAGTCTCAAGCTGATTGGGAAACTTCCTCCCTACTGGCTAGGTTTCATTATGCCGGAAGTAGTTATACAGGGTGCCAGGAGGAGAAGGCATCCCTGGTCTTACTCAGTATAAGACTTGAATGCTGTAATGCTGACCTGTGCCCACTTGTGCAATAGTATCACAATTCTTATGGCAGAACTAACAGCTTTCTAACTTAAACTGAGGCCTGCTCCACTGGAGGCAATCTGTGCCTGGCTAGTACTGTAAACCTGGTCAAAAGCTCTTGGCTGGGGAGGTCATAGGCTCGGAGTGGGAATGCCCTATGGTGGTGTCTCACTAAGTGATTATGTCAAATTGCCTTCTAGACACTTAGGTTTGTACACAGAGACCTGAGCTGCTGTCAGTCTTGGTCAGAGACATTTCTTTTTACAGTGGACAGCAGTCAATGCAGAGGTACATGACTGGTAAAAGGGGTGATAATTAGAGACTTGGATGTTTACCCAAATAAGCATCTTTATTGACCTCCTCTAGACCTCAAGGCTCAGAGAACATTGTGGAAGAGGGGATAGAAAGAATGTAAGATCCAGAGAATAGGGAGGAGTGCTAAGAAATGCTGTCTGAATCCAGATACAACACTGCTGCTGCAGTCATGAACTACAGCAGCTATGGTTACATGCACAAGATCTCCACAAGATCAAGCCAGCCAGAACTTCAGCATAGATAGGGACACCTCACTCCTTACTGAGGAGCTCTTGGCTATTGAAAGCTACAGGAGAAAGAAGAATAAATCTTCTTTGATGATGTAGCCACTGAGAGGTTTTCTATGTTCCAGTGAACAACAGCCTTAAACCTATGCAGCACTCACTGGACTTCGTGGATTCTCACACACACACAGACACACATACACACACAGACACACACACACACATGGAGAGTGGGGGGGAGGGAGGGAGGGAGGGAGAGAGAGAAAGGGAGAGAGGGAGAAAGGGATGGAGAAGGAGAGAGAGAGCTGAAATTGAGAGGGAGCCATGTGGGGAATCCAGAGGAAGTTGGTGGGAGGAAATAGGAATGGATATGATCACAGTTCATTGTACACATGTATGAAATTTTTGAAGAATAAAAACTTGTAATAAATATGGTTTTGATTCAATAGCATCAATGATGTTATAGGATATATGTTTTCAGCAAATATGCACGATGCTTGGCAGAGGATCCTTGGGCCACTCCATAAGGACCCCTTAGAGTCAGCATTGCCTTTAAGAAACTCAAGAAACATCTAGCTTACTGATAAGAATTAAGTCATAGCAATAACCATTTAAAGTTTCAGGGCAAAATAGGTCAGCAAATTATAGCATGAATAAGGTGGAAAATGAAGTTTCAGATGCAGACAGGTATCCAGGCTGATTATGATGTCACCATTAAACATGATCTTTTATTTACCTTTGGACTTACTAAACAAAATAATGACATCCAAATCTTGACCAAATAATAGCTTAAATTGTACACTCCTATGCTGGGGGCTTGCCACTAAGGGAATCCACCATCTAGGCACAGGCATCTAAAAACAACTCAGGATCTCAGGTCCAGGAGACCTGGAGCTGAACCTGGATGCCATCATTTCCTAGTTATGTGATCTTGGAAATGACTCATCTCTCTGTGTTCTGGCCTGTCAGATGAGGACATCGATACCTACCTCACAGGGTCATTATGAAGATTACTATGAATAATACTTGGCATACCTATGGCTCATAACATTATGAGAGTGGCTATTGTTATTTTGAAGTATTGAATGCCTCATAACTACCTATCAACCAGAGTCTGTAGTGAACAAAATATGCTTCAGGGTTGAGAAATCCTGAAAAACTTTCCTATCTCCTGTTCATTGACTTCCAGAGTTCACCACAGGAAGGGACATTAAAAAGCTCACTACTTCCTTTAAAACTAAGTAAAAACATGAAAGAATGCATAATATAGACTCTAAATTCTAGAGTTGTAATTTTTAAATCAAGTGTAGAACTTAAGTATTCTAAATTACCATCATGAAGTTTTTAAACAAACTGTACCCAGCATTATTGGCTCATGAGAGTTATCCTGGGAAAGCAGTCCTACATACTTCCCTAGCTGTGTTTGGATTGTGTGCTTAGGGAGAACACACTCACTTTTGTTTACTGGGTTACATCAAGGAAAGACCCAGTTAAAGAGAGTTTTAAGTGGCTCATGCCATGTTTTCTTATTCAGGAAGAATTTTTTTCTGATAAGTTTACAGAAAGAAAGGAGAGTATAGAAGACAAAGACATTAAGAATTAAAGCTCGGAAGGAATCGAAGGGATCACCCGATAGACTTCTCATGCTGCGTAAGGACAAGCGTGCTTGATGCTAGTGGTGACTGGAAGTGATGAAGGTTGCTCTCAGCCTCCATTCTTCCAGTGCTCTCCCACCAAGCTGTGCTGTTCCTGTCACAGGATGAGCATGCTTCAACTGGGTTTGGGATTGAGAGCAACCGGGTATCACACCCTTCATAACTACAACTTGGCCACTTGAAGATGGCAATTTAGTCATTCACTTGCCCTGGCCCCCTTTTCCAGGAAAAAAATCCTTAAAACTTGCCTCAGAGGCTTTATTTTCCAAGCCTTTAGCCACTGCCTCCTTTTTTATTCCTTGGCCAAGGTCCTTGCTTCTCTTTCCAACTGTGGCTCTCAAAGCTAACTACACCCAGTTAATGAGAAGGGACCTGCTGGTGCTGACAGGAATAGGAAAGACCCATGCTTCCCTGGTCACTTGTGAGCCATGAAGGATGTGAGCAGCCATGACCAAACATCTCCCAGCCTTTATCCTAAACAGTGTAGAAACCTCTGCATTCTCAGGTATAGGCAAGAAGAGAAAGGAGATAGAGCAGGGTTGTGTCAAGAGAGGTCATATAAAGTCTACCTGAAAACGGTCAGCTTTGCTTGGTTCCAGCGATTCCCTGGATCCCAAAGCCTGGAGTTGCACTGTTGCTAGGACTTATTTCTCTCTCTCTGTCTGTCTCTGTCTCTGTCTCTGTCTCTCTGTCTCTCTGTCTCTCTGTCTCTCTCCATTTTTGTATGTGTGTGCTTGTAGATGTGTACTTAAATACATCTCTGATTCTTTTATAATTGCTAATTCTTAGAAGCGAAATTTCTGTGACAC
>NW_021604613.1:3233827-3357323 GCF_004785775.1 Grammomys surdaster
ATATATATATACCATGTGCATGTCTGGTGCCATAGATCACCTAGAACTGGAGTTACAGACACTTGTGAGCTACCCTATGGGTAATGGGAATTGAACCTTGGTCCTCGAGAGAAGCAGCCAGTGTTCTTAATTGCTGAGCCAGTTCTCCACTCCTCCTCATGATTTTTTTCTGCATGAGGTTGTCAGATCTTCTGATTATAGTCAGTTGTGAACTGCCTTATAGATGCTAGGAATTAAACCCAGGATCTCTGGAAGAGCACCTGGTGCTCTTAACTGCTGAGCCATCTCTCCAGTCCCTCTGTGACATATTTTAGTTTCTAAAACACAGTAGAAAAATTGCCATTCAGAAAATTCAATTATGTTTTCCATTATTTCAGAAATATTTAAACACCCCATGAGCAACTAAATTGTGTTTGGAAACTCAATCAAGTCCATGGCATCTTGCTAACTCTTAATGGAGAAATAAGCAAAGAGCCAGACATGAATAGGGTAGGGGAAGTGCTAGGGCAGATGAGCAAGCTGGCTTTTAGGAAGAAACAAGCATGAACAGTGTCAAATGATCATAAGATAATGAATTAATGAGACACATTCCCACTTTTACCCAGTATCTAGAGCGTAGTAAATATTCCACAAATGTTAGTGGAATAATTGCCTCGTGGTTGAGCATGTTTGAAGCATCTGGCAGCTGCACTGGTTCCTCAGAACTGCTCTGACCTGCTGTATTCATCATCTGTAGTAACATCTGTAAAATTGGAAGTGCAATGCAGGTTTTAGGTTTTGTCATTTCTCCATGTTTGACCTTGGCTTCTTAAAGGCGAGGTCCATATTGTGGGTAGGCGTCTTAGGGTTTCTTTTGCTATGACAAGCACCGTAACCAAAAGCAAGGAAAGGATTTATTTCATCTTACACTTCCAGGTAACAGTCCATCCCTGAGGGAAATCAGGGCAGGAATCCAGAAGCAGGAGCTGATGCAGAGGTCAAGGAAGCCTACTGGCTTGTTCTTCGTGGCTTGTTCAACCCGCCTTCTTATAGCACCCAGACACACCAGCCCAGGTTTGGCACTACTCACAGTAATTCGGGCCCTCCTACATCAACCATCAATCAAGAAACACACCTCAGGCTTGCCCACAGGCCACTCTGCTAGGGGCATTTTCTCAATTGAGGGTCCCTCTTCACCAGTGACCCTAGCTTCATTAAACTGACATAAAATTAGCCAGGGTAGCAAGATCTGCAGTACAGCATACTAAAGGTCAGCTTCCCCTATCCTTAAAAATAAAATGGCCAAGCAGAGCTGATCTCTGCTCACACATGATCATTTTGTTTGTTTTATAAATGACTACCAACAAAGACAGTGTCAATGTTCAAGAACAGGTTGACAATGGAAAGTAAATCGTCTGCCTGCCACTCTTCCCTGCCACCCGGTCCCACACAATGGTAGCACTAGTCTACCAACTTGTGTAAATCAGACATACTTTATATATTTTGTTTGGTTCTGTCTTCACCCAATGCCGTCTTTTCATACAAACGTTAGTATTTTATAGTGCTATTTGCTATTTAAATTTTGAAGACTATAATTTTCGTGTTAGTCTGGTGGTGTTTTCTTGTACAGGTATTGTTTAGATTGTATCTTCCCTGCCATTTCAAGGAAATACATTCTCACAGCAGACTTCCGGATCTCATGGCTCTTAGGATCTTTCTACCCTCTCTTCTGAGATGTTCTGTGAGCTGTAGGTGGAAGCTATATTGTTGATCTATCAGTTGGGCTGGACACCCCACAGTCAACTGTTCTCTGTGTTTAGACCAGCTGTGGCATTCTGTGATGTCCTCCATCTGCTGCAAAGAGAAGCTTCTGTGATGTGGGTTGAGAGCTGCACTTATCTCTGGGTATAAAGAGAAGCGTTTAGAATGTAGTTAGGGATTTACCGGTTTAATAAAGCAGCAGCAGTTTCTCCTCTGAGATCCATGGCCTCACTAGCCATGGGGATTTTGCTAAGTTCCCAGAACCTGGCAAGATTTCCCTCCTGCTAAGTGGGCCTTAAGTCCAAGCAGACAGCTGCTGGTCACTGCCAAGATATGAGTGCCAGCATTCCACCTCTGGGATATCTTGCATACTAGTCATTGTGGATCATAGATGTCACAGCTGAATAGGACAAAGGGATTGCTTCCCTTCCTTGGCAGCTTGCAGAGCCTCTTCTGGTTCTAGGAGAGTTAATCTTCAGGAGGAAATGTTCAGCATGATCCACCTCAATTCCTCTGTATCCATGTGCAAAGTGGTGTCTTCAGCAATACAGGCTTAGCTTCAAGCTCTGAGAGACAGCCAAGATCCCCAGCCATGGGCTGTATTGTGCTGGGAGTCCCTCGGATTCCTCTGACCAACAATTTGAAAGGAGAATTTTTTTGTTTTTATTTTTATTTTTATTTTGGTTTTTTTCGAGACAGGGTTTCTCTGTGTAGTTCTGGCTGTCCTGGAACTCACTCTGTAGACCAGGCTGGCCTCGAACTCAGAAATCCGACTTCCTCTCCCTCCCAAGTGCTGGGATTAAAGGCGTGTGCCACCACTGCCCGGCTTGAAGGGAGGTTTCACATGCTCATTGCTATAGTTTTTGTAAGATAGATACTCTAAGGCTCTCGTGAGTCAAGAGTATTTAATAATCTGAAAATGTTTACATTATTCATTAAGTAAAAACGTGTGGAGCTAAAGTGTATAACTTTTTGATTCCTCTGACAAAGTGCTCTAAAAAACAACTTAGTGCCGGAAGCATTTATTTTGGCTCATGGTCTGGACGTATATGCCTCATGATGACAGGAGGCAGAAGGCACATAACTTCTACAGTCAGAAGCAGACAGTTAGACCTCAGCTCACAGAATCGTGTCACCCACACTTAGAGTGGCCTTTCCTCCTAATAACCTTAATCTAGAACTCTTTCATAGGCATGCCCAGAAGTTTATTTCCATTCTGATTCTACTTACGTCAAACTGTTATCAAAACAAACAGACAGACCACCACACCAAATTTAGTAAAATATGGTATTTTATTTTCAATTTTATTATGTTTGTTTATTTTAGTGTTTGGATGTCTATGTGCACGTGTATTTGTGTCTGTATACATATACATATGTGTGTATGTATGTATTGTGTATGTGTGTGTCTTTGTGTGTGTGTGTGTGTGTGTGTGTGTGTGTGTGTGTGTGTGTGTGCTGATCAGATGACAGCATGCAAGAGTAAGCTGTTTCCTTCCACCAGATGGAGCCTGGGGATGGAACTCAGGTCATCAGGGCTGGTGACAAGTGCCTTTATCTCGGAGTCACATCCCCCTACCTGTTTTGGCGAATATCTCTAAAACATATATGCTCGAAGACAAAGACGAACACATGTACAGGAGCATCCCAATAGCAGCTTTCTGAGTGACAGGGCTGCAGGTAGGTATAAGTTTCCTGTCAGCATTTCTAAATTCTCAACAGTAACTATGTGCTTTGGGAAGTATTTAAAATTAATATTAAAACATGAAGGGGGTAAAGAGTAAATAACACATACTGAGAAGAGAGATTGAAAGAGCAAGGAGCCCCCAAAACAGCTGGGTAGCTTTAGTCCCACCCTCTACACTTAGGAGCTGTCATTCTGAGTCACGTGATCCCATGTTAGCTTCTTAATCATCACAAAATTCTTGTAGATTAAAAAAATTAGCCGGGCAGTGGTGGCGCAAGCCTTTAATCCCAGCACTTGGGAGGCAGAGGCAGGCGGATTTCTTTGTTCAAGGCTAGCCTGGTCTACAGAGTGAGTTCCAGGACAGCCAGGGCTACACAGAGAAACCCTGTCTCGAAAAACCAAAAAAAAAAAAAAAAAAATTTAACAAAAGGACTTGTAAAGGTGCTCTGCATGTATTCTGTGATACAACGTGGCCTTGTTAGTCATGTTCAGTCATAGCTACATTTACTGCAATGTGAGCCCTTGGATAAACACATTTTTAAAACTCTAGATGACATATAATCCATTGTTTCCTATGGGGCTTTCCAGGTGGTGAGAGAGGCCAAACATTTCAGTCAATCAAGGTGTCTGCTTCATTGAAACAAAAATTAAAGCTTCTCCCATTTACCAAAAAAATCTGAAATCCCCTCCTTCCTCATTCTTTTGGGATGATGTATTGAAAGCTGCATGCTAGAATCAAAAGCTATGTGAAAGAAAGAAATTTTCACTCATGCCCAGGGCAGCCAGTGTTGAACTTCAGACCTTGGGACCCTAGGTCTAAACCACCTGTGCAGAGTCTCACACCGTAGCCCAGGCAGGTCCTATATTCAAGGTAATCCTCCTGCTTCAGCATCCTGAGATCTGGGATTACAGGTGTCAGTCACCCACGTCAGGCTTAGCTGGCATTTAACATGTATGAAGTAGCTTTCTCATCTAGAAATGACTTTGAATTTTTAAATTCTTTTCTTTCGTGTAGCTTTATTATTGGTTAGGAAAACTACATTTTTTTGAAATTACATATCACCAACCACTTCTGTTATCACCAAATTTCCTTCAGTGTAGGAAGCCGAACCCACTTTCAGCTTGTCTATCTCTTCACAAGCTGACAAAGATCTTAATGGCTGGGGCTTTATAGTGAGAGAGCTGCCAGAGTGTTTACTGCCACTGAACTGTGTTGTTTCTCACAACATTTGACAGTTCTACATTTCCTCTGGGCAAGGCACACATGGCTTTTGCTGGTTTCTCTGTGGTTGTATTTGTGGTGCTGTATTTTGGTTTATACTTGTCGTTTGGTGGGGTTCCTTGCATCTTTGAGTAATGACCTTGTGCCAAAAGCTTGCTAGGTGTACTTAGTTGTTCTTGTACCATCTTTTAAGACTTTGTTTATTTAATGTATGTGAATGTACTGTAGCTCTCTTCAGACTCACCAGAAGAGGGCATTGGGTCCCATTTCATATGGTTGTGAGTCACCATGTGGTTGCTGCAAACTGAACTCAGGGCCTCTGGGAGAGCAGTTAACACTCTTAGCCGCTGAGCCATCTCCCCATTCCTCTCTTGTACCAGATTCAGACACTGTGTATTGACAAGCTTTGCACATGGCTGCTTCTCTATCTTCCTCCTAGCTCTGCAACCCTTTCACTTCCTTTTCTTCCGTTAATACATTGGAGGGGGTCTACAGAAATATTAATTATACTTTAAAAGAAGTGACACTCTTTTCTTGTTCTCTATCTTGAGGCAAAAGGATTCAGTTTTTTTTTTTTTCATCACTGGGAGTGACATTACTGTTAGGTGTACATGGCCATAGTGAAGTCCCTTCTTCTAGTCTTCTGAGTGTGTTTGAGTAGACTCTTTGAACTTTTAAAAAAATGTATGTGTATAGGTGTTTTGTCTGCACACATTTCTGTACACCACATACAGGCCTCTCACGTGCTAGACAATCATTGTGTCCTGAGCCACATCCCCAGCCCTGTTTGATTGGTTGGTTTGCTTGTTTTAATTCAACCTTTTTCCCCTTCTTGTACTTCATTTTGGGTGGTTTCTGTGTTTGCACTAACTTAGTTTTTTTTTCTTGACTTTTCTAGTTTCCTATGAACCTTCCTTGGTAATCTCTGCCATGTTCAGCATTCCCTTTGTTAGAAGAAGTTTAATTTTAGGCACCCCAAGTTTTATTTCGTGTTTTGGGCTCTTTGTGTGATTTTCCTATTTGCATTGTGTTATGGAATCTCTCTGTCACAATTGGAGTTGAGCTTGCTTCTTTAACTTTTCTCAGAGATCTTCATCTTGCACAGGCTTCTATATGTTGGTTGGGTGTTTTTGTTTTTTGTTTTTTTTTCTTCAGTGTTTAATGCAGAGAGATGAGCAGGTCTCCATTACTGGCTATGCCTTCATTTTAGAAAGACATTTCTTCTGGGAGCAGATTGGCAGCATTTTCATTTTAACTAAGGTATTTAGATTTTCATTGCGTCAGAGACATCTCCTGACTCCTGCTCTTGACAGAACGCATCATTCTGTTTCCGTGTTAATCTTTCCATGCTAGGAATCACATTATCACACTTTTTCAACGCTACAGATGAAATCCAGAGATTTCACACGCACACACACACATACTTGCATGCACATGTATGTGCAACATGGCTTCAGGGCCAGCCCATACCACAAGCATCCCCACAGCTTTTGGTGGTAATAGGACATTATATGGTCTCAGGCAATTCACATCTGCCTCTTCTTTGGCACCAGGGAACCTCATCAGCACCGGGGAGTCTCATCCCCAGCTCTGCCTCTCTCCATGGCACAGGAACTTCTCCTTCTCCCCCATCCATCTCTCCATCACACGCTTGCTCATCAGAGTGGCACCTGCCTGACCTGTGCTGTGGCTTCCACCTGGTTGTATATTCCATTTTCTAATGACAGTCAGAACCCAAGTCCAATACCAGTTACTGTGTCATATTTGTCAGAAGCACAAATTTAGTTATATTATTAAAAACAATCATACAATTAAAAATGCAAATAATATGTTGGTATATCTATGTACTAAATAATTAGAATATTATCGTGGATTTGAATGACTAATTCAATCCCAAACTCCAGAGGCCCTTTTCAAATAAATTGAGTTTTTCTGCATACATATTCTCTTTGATTGCATGCAATATTGAAAATCCATATTGCTCAGCAATGCATAATTTTTGCTACACTTCACCACTGTGAGACTGGTATATGACTTTTTCCTCTATGTGGACCATTTCTTCCATGTGTTATAAAATACATTCCTGGGATGAGTTGAGGGTGACACGGGAGTCTTATGGGGGTGACTCTTGATGAGTCTCCTAGCGGTGGGGGATATGGATCCTGAAATGGCCACCTCCTGTAGCCAGACAGGACTCTCAGTGGAGGGATAAGGATAGCAGCCCACCCACAAAACCTTCCACACAAAATGTGTGCTGCATGATGTGCGGGGACAAAGATGGAGCAGAGACTGAGGGAATGGCCAACCAATGACTGGCCCAACTTAAGACTCACCCCATGGACAAAAACCAATCCCTGACACTATTAATAATACTCTGCTATTATTGAAGACAAGAGTCTAGCATAATTGTCATCTGAGAGCTCCACCCAGCAGTATTGTAGAAGAGCTGGGGAAAGGACCCAAAGGGAATAAGGACACCATAAGAAGACTAACAGAGTAAACTAACCTTGAGTTGAGAGTCAAAGAGCCCTTGGGAGCTCCCAAAGTCTGAACCTCCAAGCAAAGAGCAAGCATGGGCTAGAGTTAGGCTGTCTCTATCATGTCTGATAGCAGACGTGCAGCTTGGTCTTCCTGTGGGTTCCCCAAGAACTGGTGCGGGGACTGTCCCTGAGTCTGTTTCCTGCATATGGATCCCATTCCCCTAACTGAGCTGCTTTGGCTGGCCTCAGTAGGAGAGAATGTACCTAGTTCTGCAATGACTTGATGTGCCAGGATAGGGTGATAACCAGAAGAAGGAGAGAGGGGAAGAGGAGGGACTGTGTGAGAGGGCACTGGAAGGAGGGAGGTTGAGATTGCACTGTAAAGTAAATAAATTAATTAGTGAAAAGAAAACAAACCACTCTAGTAGAATGTGAGTTCATTAAAAACAAAGACTAAACCTTAATAATCTCAAGGACCTAGCACCTAGCACTATGGCTGTCAAATCTAGTGCTTAGTAAATCATAGCATAAATAATGGAGGAAAATGAAAGGGCCTCCAAATGGCCTGCCCTAAGTCTGTTGCTTTCACTTCAACTACTAAGTCTTGTCATGCAGGCACCACACTGTTCTCCGAAGGAGGGCCATAAAGGTCACTGTCTGTAGCTCATGCCAACTTCTCGAGGAAGTGTGTAGAGTGGAGGTGTGCACTGAATTAGTAGGAAGGCTTCACATTCTCACTCCTTTTCAGCGATTATATCTGCTTGCCACTTCTTTAGTCACTTCTTTAGTCTCCCTTGGTTGCTGAGGACCCGAAAACTTCTGGAAGCAATGGATAACAGGCCCCATTAGTTTTGCAGGGGTGTCTGCCCAGGAGTAAATTCAAATAAGAGTTTTTCAGTCCCTCTCTAAAAGCCCTGCCCAGGGGCTTTTGTCTCTAGCCACCCCTCTCCCTAATGCATCCTGCCTGTTTGGCATTGGCCACTCTACACCTGCAGAACTGAATTTCAACCTGAGCAGAAAAAGGCTATGCTTGTTGAAGTCAATTTCTCCTGTGTTTGCAGAGTCTCACCTTCTCCATATCATGCACTGCCTGGGGTACTGGAGACCCAACACTGAGAAAGCTTTGAGTTTGAGGCACTAGATAAAAGATTAGTAAACAAAATTGAGCACTCAATACAATGTGTGTGTATGTACATATTGTGTGTGCGCGCATGTGTATGAATACATGTGTATGCATATTGTGTGTGCACCCATATATATATGTGTGTGTGTGTGTGTGTGTGTGTGTGTGTGTGTGCATAACAGATAGGAAACTGGAAATTAAAAGGAAAATTCTGCCTGTGAGAAGTACAGTGTATCAGAGAGAAAGATATGTGGGCTGAGCCTTCTAAGGTTGAGTAGGAGTTCATCAAGTGGGGGAGACCCAAGAGCTCAGCAGGAAGATGTCACAAAACTGTGGCAGACAACTGAGGGAACCATATAAAGTAGGAGATATTTGTCTTCAGCTTAGGTAGTTGAGGTTTTAGTCTGCAGGCAGTTGGCTCAGTGAGGGAGGGTGTGATGGAGCAAAGCCACTCAGCTCATGATGGCAGAGAAATACAGAGACAAAAGAACTGTGAGCAAGATAAGATGCACCCTCTGAGAACACACAGCACCTCTTCTCCTGCTTTTCAGCTCCCAATGACTCCAGGACACAGAAATATATCAATGGATTCACCCATTGATTAGCACAGAGTCCTCACGATCCAATTTGTTCCCTAAATTACAACCTCTGAATATCACATGTGTTTTAAGGGTATAATTCATATCCAAACCATGATCATGCGCAACAGCATGGAGAAAATTATGGTTTAAATTGGAGGGAAGCTGGGAGAAGAAATTGTTAGAAAAAAAGAAATTAAACTAGAGTCTGCATTTTTTTAATTAAAGAAAAAGTGTTCCATATTTGTTTATTTTGTTTGCACGTTGTGTGGTGACACATGCCACAGCATGTATGGAGAGGTCAGAGAACTTGAGGAGTCTCTTCTCTCTTTCTACCGTGTGAGTTCTGAGGATCAAACTCAGGTGGCCAGCCTTGGAAGCAAGTATTTTTTCCAGCTGAGCCATCTCACTGGACCAAGTCTGCACTTCTAATGATCTGCTAAGAAGTATAGACTTCCTCCCACAAGTCCGAGTCCCTAAACCTCAGTTATAGTCTTCATTTCACACTATTGCCAGGTCTATTCAGTGGTTTTTACTAGGTTTTTTCTTTAACTCAACTTTAACTTGTCTTACTTTAAAAAATGTTATTGTATAATATTTTATCACTTTCAAAATAATACATTGGTATATATAAATGAAGGTGAGTAGAGAATATGACCAGGAATACTTGACTCTCCCATGTAAGAAGTAAAGCATCGGTCTGCTTCTGAACACGACCTTCCCAGTTCATGCTCTGTTTATATGCTGCTCCCTGGATCATCTCCTTCCCTCCCTAAGCTGTTTTCATTAGCCTGGATTTCTTTTGTTGTTGTTGTTGTTGTTGTTATTGTTGTTTTGTTTTGTTTTTGAGACAGGGTTTCTCTGTGTAGCTCTGGCTGTCCTGGAACTCACTTTGTAGACCATAGCCTGGATTTAATTTTCCTAATTCTGCTGCTTTTTGAAGAATTATCAACTCTCTCTGTTGTATCAGCTTGCTACGATTTTGGTGTATCTTTGGTATATCTCTACAGACTTTCATGTTGCTCAGTGTTGTGGTACTGAGCCAGTGATTCTGTGACAGAGTGTGATTCTGGTATCAGAGCCTGGCCTTCGCAGGGGACAATGAATGATCATCTCCAGGGTAAGATCTTACAATAACATCTTGTTCTAAAAATAGCCAGATTGATTTCCTTTTCCATTTCTGTCTTCCTGTCTTGCTGTGGAATCCCGTGTACTGACTTTGATACCATCCACTATGTGTAGTCATTACCAAAGGGGCTTTCATCAGACAGGACCACTGATTTTAGACTTTCAACTTCCAAAACTGTATAAGTACCTGTCCCCCTGTCCCCAGCTTTTAAAATAAAGTATCAACTTTAGGTACTTTGTTGTAGCAACAAAAAGTCCTTATCAGTATACTGTTTACCTTTGAGTTTGGGCTTTAGATTCTGACTCCTAGCAGAAAGGTCTATACTCACCTGCAGATAATTGTCATAGTCTCAGAAGACAGTGAGAACCTAGATTAGAGAAGTCAGAAGAGGAAAGGATAAAATACAACCATTTCAAAACAGAATTGCTGAACCTAGGGGACTATTGAAAAAATGTATTTTATGAAATCAGATCTTCTTTAGAAATTGGCACTGCATAAAAATTTCTAATATTAAAAATACCAAAATCTTAGCAGGGCAGTGGTGGCCCATGCCTTTAATCCCAGCACTTAGGAGGCAGAGGTAGATGGATTTCTGAGTTCAAGGCCAACCTGGTCTACAGAGTGAGTTCCAGGACAGCCAGGGCTATACAGAGAAACCATGTCTCGAAAAACAAAACAAAACAAAACAAAACAAAAAAATCTTACTTTGTATTTTGATAATTGTAGTCAGGATTTCCTAGATTTGGAGGAACAAGGAAAATCAAAGCCATGGACTCTCTTCCTGAGAAGTGTGTTTCATGCCTTTTAAAGATAAGTAATGAAATCGACGTCCTACGCTGTGGCGTGTCTTTTAAGGAGTGGTACCTTGTAATCTTACTAAGTAGTAGATAGATAATATGCAGATCTCAGCTGTTTAGCACTAAGATAAGTCTTTCTCTCTGGCCATAAATATTGAATTTGCCTTTTTTGACTTTCACCACACCCAGCTTTGTTTTCAAACACAAATCTTGTGGTCTTTTTTGCAAACAGTCTAAACAATATCACTATTATTTTCAGAGTATTCTTCTTAGGAAGCCCCAACATTGTGGTTAATGTTTACACACTATAGTTAATTTAAGGCTGTCTACACTAAGGGAGTTTTTAACTTTAAAATAAGGGGTTGAATTAGCCAATTTTATTGAAACTAGAGTAATTAACTTGTAATTTGTGGTTGGCTTTAAAAAGTTACCCACTGGAAGGAATATGGCCTGGGTACTCCCCAAATCTTCATGCCAACTCTGACTGGGAAATTTGAGCAAAATAAAATGGTTTGGA
This sequence comes from Grammomys surdaster, assembly GCF_004785775.1. Taxonomy (NCBI): domain Eukaryota; kingdom Metazoa; phylum Chordata; class Mammalia; order Rodentia; family Muridae; genus Grammomys; species Grammomys surdaster. The sequence continues at coordinate 3,245,100 of NW_021604613.1, forward strand.
AGAAGCAGTCTCTATCCAGAAAGTCATTTGTGCCACAGCAATTAGTCTTGCAAAATGGTTGGACTTGCTAGATCAGAAAGCAGTCATGCAGCAGGAACTTAAAAATACAAATATATAATGATCACTTATGAAAATGCCAGTGGAATGTAATAATTGCCCTATTAGAGAGTCAATGTGTTCCCATGTTCCTCACAGTTCAGGTCAAACAATTCCTCTAGTAAAAATTAGTTGTTCACCAAAGTGGCAGACTAGAAAACACAGTTTCTGGGAGATAAAATGCCTTAGATAAGTTAGCAGTGTTCACTGGTGGTGACATTCCAGTAGATCTCAGTACTGCTGCAGGCCAGTACTTGGCTGTGAGCCCTTAGCCTATCCAATTCAATTAGAGTAACATTCATTTAGTCCATTATATAGAAATGCTGTGCTAGGTATCCTGTTGCTGCCAACAACATTGTTTCCCCAATGGGCCAGGCAACAAAGGAGAATCCCAACAGTTGGGTTTTTTTGTTTGTTTGTTTTGTTTTAGCAGGGCTTCATGTATCATGGCAAAGGGAAGATTCCATTTGTCTTCCAAACAGTTGAAAGGAGGTCATGGCTCATGCTGAATGAGAACGTCCATTGTGCCATCCTCTCCAGTGGACATTTAACAAACATGCAGCAGAGATTCTGCTAAGTGCAGGGCAGGGTTCTGTAATTCAGAAGGGTTTCACAGGGAAAGGCCTCAAATTTACTCTTTGAAGAGATCAGGAAGGACCTGTAACTGAATCCTAACAGGACATGAGACATTTAGATCTGACCTCACCTCTTACCATCTCCCTGACCACAGATGAAGTCTGTAGAATCGAAGTTATTAGTGGGCGGGGACTCCTGTCTCATTGCTTTCCAGCCTACTTCATCAGATAACTGGTAAAGGTTTCTAGAAGAAATGGGAACTTGAATGTGTGGCTGGGTGTCTAGTTCCAATGTTTAACCTTCTCTCTCAAAGCAGCCTCTTTTCAAACGGGGTGATCCCAGGGAATGTCAGAAATTACTATGTTTATTCTCTTAATCCTGTAGAAACGTATTTCTTTCTCTGCGGGATAATGAAGAGAATATATACTGCTTATTGAACATCTGCTGTGTCAGGAGCTGTCCTAGCACCTTACGTGCACTAATCTACTTAAATCACTTTGCCCACATAACATCAATGTTATATCCCCATTGTACAGACAGAAATTCCAAATACTGGAACATAAGTGTATTCGCATATACATTTCCCTTTCTATGAAAAATGAGAAAGGCATTTAGTAAGAAAAATAAAATTTTCACTTGTTTGTAAGCAAACTTCATAGTTTACTCACTAGAAATCAAACATAATATAAAATAATAAAAATGTGTATAATCATTCAGGATCCTGGCACTATGCTAAGAGTATTACTGTATAACAGTATATTCAAGTAACTCTTAAAATCCTCATGGATATGGAGTGATGGATATTACAACTAAGGAGGAGATTAACGAGAAACGAAAACTGTCCACCAGGTGGCACTCATCCCTCCGAATGAGGAGTGCGGGTGGGAACCCTTGGGATTATAGTCTCAGAGATGCTGAAGATTCAAACGCAGGATGGCCTTCAAATTCCTAGGCTGAGAGCTTTCACTGAGGCACATTGAGGAGTAAGATACCATCAAGTGAACTCTGCTCGCTCCGTTAATAGTGGGATACGTTTGGGTATCTAGCAGTCAGCATGGCGTAGACTCCACTGTAGACAGTGGATGCGGGGGCTCAGTTTCAAATCCTATTTTAAGTGCAGCTTTCTTCTGATCGCAGCTCTATTGATTACTAGTCGCATGACCTCAAGGAGGTCACTAAACCTTTCTATGCCTCAGGGTCCTCACCCGTGAGGGACAATCATTAGACCTACTTCATTCTTCTTTGCATGAAGTAATATTGCTGTAACTTTTGTAGCTGACTATCAAATACAACCACAGTTTCTCTTGGCTCAGAATATACTATTGAGGACAGTAACTCAGCTTTCTTTTTTAAAATGGGTATTTACTACCTGAGAGCAAGAGATACTGGTTTTGCATCTCCAGCAAGCTAGCTAGTTCCAAGCTGAAGACCTAAGGAGGAAAATAATGAGAGAAAAGTAAGAAATTTTAAAAGTAAATAATTTTAAAAACTTTGCAAAGGAAGCCAAATCAGATGGGTTTGCCTGGGTCTGAAGTCAAGGAAGGCTTCTAAGAAGGGGTTACAGCAAGGGAGCTGCCCTGGGCACAAAGGCTTCTAGTTGCAGGTGAAAAAAAGGATATTTCCATGGGCAAGAAAGCAGCTAAGTTCAAACATGTGAGCAAAGTCCAGGGACAGAAGGCACGAGGGACCACTTATTGGATGGAAGGGCACTTCAGAGGGTTTTAAACAGGGGGATCATGTAACATTGCTCGAAGAAGAGCAATTTGTTTGTTTTTTGTTTTGTTTTTCTTTTTTCCAGACAGGGTTTCTCTGTATAACAGTCTTGGCTATCTTGGACCTCACTATGTAGATCAGGATGTCCTCAAACTCACAGAGATCCATCTGCCCTGCCTCCTGAGTGCTGGGATTAAAATCATGCACCACCACGCCTGAGTAAGAAGAGCATATTAAAAAAAAAATTAGTGAGAAGCAGAAAGGAGACCTATTCAATGTGGTAACATTTCGAAAGGAGACAAAGAGATCCAGTGACCTCCCTGCCCAAGTGTATCTTCTTTTGCATCCTAACAGATGGGAAAGGCTTACGTAGAAGAAATGAACTCCACACAGCTAAGCACTCCAGTCAACGTGAGGTACCACTCAACACCGATGTGTAGGCTCAGGCTCTCTGGCAAGGCCAGCTGACAAGGTGTAAATTTTCCAGGAGACAAGTTCCTCTTCTGGCTGCCCCTATGTCCCAAGCCCTTCCTTCTCCCAGCATGAGATTCCTGGCGATATTTCTGTTTCTTGGGGTCCATTGTTTCAGTAGTCTGATAGTTGAAGGAGAGGGGCACGTATTTCTTTAAAATGATTTCCTTCCTGCCCAGATGGTTACATTTTCCCACTGAGAAGTTTAAGAAGCATTATGAGAACCAAAATGAAGAGGCTGAACTGAAGAAGTAAGATGGGGCTGGAAACACTGCTCACGAGCCTTGTATTACTTCAGCCCCAGAATGAAGGCTCATCAACCACAGAGTCAGGAAATGGATGGATGTGAGAGGCATGGTAGATCTGTCGACTGGACAGGCTTGGTAGGCTAGATATCTGAAGGGTAGAGTCAGAGGTTTACAGGTTTGTCATCTCCCAAGATAGAATCTTGTACAAGTAGCAGTTTGGGATGTAGATTCATGCATTCATTTCTAGGTGAATTTTCATTTCAAGAGGAACAGTTGAGTCCAGGCTATACCTTACTCTAAATTACTCCATTTTGTATGCAACAGAGGTTTCCCAAGCTGGGTCTTGGCCTTAGAAAATCCATTTTACAAATAGCTTTTGGCTCCATTTTGAGGGAAAAGAAGATTGTGGCCCTTGGGTGCACCCACACACCACACCATCTGTCAAGTACTATGCTAGTAACACAAGCTCATAAATGACTTATTTCTGGAAATAGAGGGTGCTGCCACCTATGTTATTGGAGTGAATTGAGCATGTATATGGGAGGGAGTGTGGGTCTCTGTTCTGGAGGGTATCCCACGACGATTTGTGGCCCAGCTGGGGACAGGGTGCGAGCAGGGAGGGTTCACTACTGCTTCTGCTGCTGTCTCGCCGGTGTCTCTGCTGTCTGTCAGTCTGTGTCTCGGCAGTTGCTGCCCTGTTACTCCCAGGTGCTGCACTCGTCTCTCCGTGCTGAACCAATCCGGGCTATGCTGGTGAGGCGCAGGCTAGCTAGTTGAGAGGAGAGGGTCCTGAAGACATTTCGGGAGAACAGATCTCTTTCCAAGTGTTTCAGCTCTAGTGTTGCAGCTTTTGGGACAGAAACTCTTGGACAACAGGATGATTCTCACACACTTTTTACTTCTCCTCAATAGAGCCATTATATACAGTTTCGGAGTGGCAGCAGGTAACACCTATTGGCTTGGTCTGAGAGCTTGGAGATACTTCATCTACATGTGGGAGAGCCTGAGGCACTGTTCTTCGTGACTGTGGAGGGCTGTGGCTGTGGAGGGCTGTGGCTGTGGAGAGCTGAAGCTGAATGAAAACAACCAGGGCTCGGGAGCAGAGCCAAACACCTGCCATCCGATAAAGGTCCGGGGTTCAAGGCCTATGCTCAACCAGGCACCCAGCTGCTTCTCACAGTCCACCACCCCACAAGGGAGTACTTGAGTGCATTAAAATCATATCAGGAGCTGGCGTGTGGTGGTGGACACCTTTAGTCTCAGTGTTCAGGAGGCAGAAGCAGGCGAATCTCTGAGTTTGAGGACAGCCTGGTCTACAGAGTGAGTTCCAGAACAACCAGTGTTATAGAGAAATCCTGTCTGAAAAACAAAAAACAAACAAAGTGGCCTATTCTGTCTGGCAGCTTGAGCGTGTTTTCAGCTAGGCAGGAAAAGCTCCCCTCTCTGCTTGGGCCCATCCAACTGTGGCTGTCGGTTGTCAAATGACATCAGGCTGCAGTTCCAAGGACAGGTTGCATAAGCACCCAAGGTTCTCCATTCATGGCTGCAGCTTTGCTGAGGCCATCTTCAGGCAGCAACCACCAGTTAGAGAAGGGACTCTTACCATTATCAATTGATTTGACGTACCAGAATAATATTCATATTTATGTTAACTGGTATAAAACGTCTCACACTTTACATTTTTATTGGGGGGGGGTAGGTGGCACTGAGGGAGAATACAAAACTTAAGGAGGTTTGCTGCCCAGGAACTGAGGGCTGTGCCTGGAGAAATGGTACCACTTCCATGTATGGAAACATAAATGTCAGCTGATCTCTTCTTGAGCCTGCCTCTTGTCAAAACTAGTTGCATCCAGTCCTTCAGGTACAGAGGAGACTGTGCTTTCCTGACCACTATTTACTAGATTGAATGAAACCTGTCATTTTCTCAAACTCTTTCCTCTAGGACCTGCTTCAGTCCATACCAGCCCACAGATTCCTTTAGCAGCTTGAATGTTTGTGGAAACATTTGGTTGCAAAAGAATTTTATTCTTGTGTTTTCTCGTAATCTTTTAGCCTTTCTTCATTTTGAAGCCAGACTGTGGGCATCTACCGACTCAAAGAATAAACACATGTCTTTTGGAGTTGGAGTCAAATCTATCCAACCTACAGGGAATAAAATGTTCTCAAGCAAAGTTAATGGTTTCAGCAAATACCATGACGCAGGAACAAGATTTCCTGCCGCAAAGGGTCAGCTGATGGATCAAGTGCAATAGGTTCTGCTGACTGTTAGAGGGGAAATCAAGAACATCAGCTACCAGTTTGTTTCCAATGAGGACAACAGAAAGCTCAGGTGATTAGGGTGACTGCCCTTAATTGCAGATAGAGCCTGAGAAAGCTTCCAGATGCTTGAAGTAGCTGTAGAGTCTGCCACAGAATCTGTCCTGACTCAAGAGGGCTGAGGCTGCATTCTAGAGTGCCCTATCCAGCATGATGTGGGTGGGAGAATGGTTCTGTGTACCCAGAAACAGCACATACGAGATAATGTAATATATATATATATATGTGTGTGTGTGTGTGTGTGTGTGTGTGTATGTGTGTGTGTGTGTATACATGTATATTATATATATATAGGTATATATACCTATATATATATAATCTGATTTCAAGAGTGATAAAGGTTGAGTTCAGAAACATACAAAATATAAAGAAGCAAACAAATTGCACTCAGAAACTCAAAACCAGTAAAACTAGAAATAATCTACATTAACATTTTGGTGTATGACTCTACTTAAGCCTTGTGAAATGTATCATGATCTTTTGGAATTTGTTATTTTAAGTAATTCATGATACAGAAGGGCTCATGGGGCCCCACTGCTCCCCGAGTGAGTACTGACACTAAGGGTTGGCTTAGTGTAGACTCTCCACTTTCTTCAGTGGCATAGCCACCAAGAAGTCACACTACCTCATACAATTTTCTTTCCTTTCCTCTGTCAACTGCAGCAAATAACCTCTCATCTAGGCTCACGCAATCAGCCCCAATCAAACTCAGATGCATCAGCAATGTACAAATAGGAGAAGTGCTTGTTGAGAAAAAGACAGTTTCAATGGGAGAAGGAGAGAGGAGAGAAAGCAATGGAAGTAGAAATGACCAAAATTCAGCATGTCCTTGTATGAAATTGTTAATGAACTAAAAAGAAAATAAATCTCTGATATATGGTGAGCGTGTGTGTGTGTGTGTGTGTGTGCATATGTGCACAAGCACGTGGTTTGAGAATTTCAGTGATCACATATATCTTGTGACTAAACAGTATGATGTTGATCAAAAACATATAAATTAATTTCATATAGTAAAAAAATCTTTTGTTTCTTTCTTCTCTTTTTCTTTTCTTTTCCCTTCTTTTTGTTTTGTTTTGTTTTTTGAGGTGAGAAGAAAGGGAAATTAGTCTAATCTATGGCCTATCCATGCAAAGCAGATCACTGTTTAATTTAAATATTGCCTTCTCTATGTTCCTTTCAGCAGAGTAGTTCTCTATATAATTCATTATGCTAGGAAATGTAATGTATTATCCCAATAGTCAGGTCAGGGGGCAGAGACCGAGATCTCTCTGAATTTGAGACTAGCCTGCACTACTACTGAGTTCTAGGCCAGCAGGGGTTCCATAATGAGAATCTGCCTATCTCTATGTCTATTGTATTTTTAAGGAGTAAATGAAGGGTTGTGCTTTCATTTTCATTTGGGGTCTAAACAGCCTACATTCAGATTATTTAAGAGTCTCTCAACTCTTGCTGTCAGTTGTAAACTATTTCAGAGAGTCTGGTCAAAGCCAAATTGGACAATATTTGCAAAATGCCAACCCACCCCAAAGGCAATCAATAAATAATGGGTACAATTATTGTTGTTACAGAGGTACCATGCTTCATTGAAATTGCTCATATCTCCCTCTGCGGACTGTGATTGCCTGGGTCATGACCTTTGTTCTAACAGCTTCTCTAGTTCTCCCAGTTCATGGAAGACTAGCAGTCTGTATGAGCTTGCTGGAAGAGAAACCAGCTATGCAAAATGCCAGACCAAGTGTCTTTCTCCTGCAAGTTCTTTATTGTCGCTGGGTGATCTAATGAAAACTCTAACTGTAAATCATGACCATGCTGGGCACTGTAAACAAGGTCACACATGCCAAGGCAGCACAGAGCCACATTACAACATCCAAACCTTCAACCCTTCCAACCAACATACAAGGCCATTTCTACCTTCACCCAAAGCTGCCAACATTTAATCAGCAGTTTTCATATGTCTGTTTTGTTCCAGTGTTTTATATGTTATTCAAACTACTTCATGAATTATATCCTGTGTCCTCTTTAACAGATAAGGGAGGCCCAGAGAGGGTGCTGTGGGCTCTGGGATTTCTGAGGCTTTTTCAGGGTTCCAGAGTGAATTCTTAGACTTTTGTCCTCCTGTTTAACTGCCAGGACAGGAAGTGAAGAACACAGACAACCATGTGTTTTTCTTGCTTTTTAGTATAGAATTCTTTTCAAAGAGTCTTTATTTTCTCTTCTAGAAAAATAAACAAGAGAAATTCTTGCATCATTAGTGATTTTACCCCTGATGAGGGCTCCAAACTAGGCATTGGGAGGAACTTTTCCCTACAGAGCCCTGTCCAAAGGAGTGAATGAATACTCTCTGCTGAGAGTCACAGCCATAATTATTGATATTGAAGTGGATTTGTAATACATTAAAAATAAAAGTCAAATCACACTTTTGAAAAAAAATTGAAGCCACCTGTAAGGTCAATAAAATTGAGGCTGGAAGACACTCTGAATAAAAAATGAACTGACTCCAAAAGAAAAAATTTCATCCCCAATGATCCACACCGCAACGTTAATGGCATTTACCAACTATAAGCTCATGTCTCCCACATGCAGGAAACATGGTTTTAAAAAGACATGTTTTAAAAATAAGAAAGGCCATTCAATTATTTTACTTACAGACTACACTTGTTCCTATTGACCAGAAGTCTTTGACTAAAAATAGTTTCATTTCCCTCCCACTTCCCCAAATGTCCTAAAAGACCTGTATTGGGATGGGCAACATTTTCTAAGTCCCAGAGTTCTCCTTGGCTAGGAAGAGCTAGCTGGAGCCTGTGCTGAGAGCCCTGAGGAAGCTACCTCAGAACAATGTTTTCAGACATTCTGTGCTTCCTTTTTGCAGTATAACTACTACAGCCTCGTGGTAGACAACATGTCACTGCAGAGGGCATTGAGCTACGTTTCTTTTCACAAATGCTCTAAAGATACGAACTCCAGCTTTCAAAGAACTGCATGGTGCTCCCCGAATTTATCCCAGGAGCTTTGGAGCGTTTACTTCTAAAACAGATAGAGCAAAGTCTCTTTATTATTAATATATTCTATATTAGCTTGCGGAAAAGTGTCATTCTTCTGTGAGGAAATAATTATAAGGAAAAGAGGGTGTGGGAGAAAGGTCCATATCCTTTAATTATAAAATGTCTCTCATTTCCCACCAAGACTCCCATAATGATATCTAAATACATCATGCAAGAAAACGTCTTCGTCTAATGCAATTAATTATTCTCTGCTCTACCAATATGAATTTGCATATGAGCTATGAGGTAAACTTTTAAAAACAGTTTAATCATAAAGATAGGCAGTGCCTGCTCAGAGAACATTTCCATGGGAATAAAGATATTTTGAAAACATTCTCTTTGTGGAACTTTCTGCTGAAGTTGAGGACAAGAATGTTTCTGTCTTCAGCTTTAAAAGGAAAAAAGTGTCTGTGTGGATGAAATAGAAGTGTAGTGTACTTAGAGTGTCATGTATTGCCTTAGATCCATGTGCTTAGTAGGTGCTCATTAATAATGCAAGTTGCAGAATGGTTCTTGTTGTTTGCCATCATATAGGCTGTGTTTGGAACCACCAGGAACACTTCAAAACCAAGCTGCATTTAGTCCCATTACACATATCCATTCCTTGCTTCTCCCTTCTTTCTGTGATCTCTGAAATCATGTGCTAGCATCTGTATGTGGGAAGACAGGCCCAAACATCATAAACCTTACAAAAACAACACAGAGAGGAAATGTAAAACCAAATCAGAGGCCTGTCAAAATCCTCAAGTAGTGTCTTTGTGACTCTGCTTCTGGAGACACCAAGTTAGGACAGATTTGAAATGAAAGGCAGGGAGGAGCCTTCTCGGGGACTCCTCTTGACCTCTGACTTAGCTCAGCCGGCTGATAGGCTTAGCCTTCTTCATCTGACAAACTCAGTTTTTAAAAACAGAACCAGGCCGGGTGGTGGTGGCACACGCCTTTAATCCCAGCACTTGGGAGGCAGAGACAGGCGGATTTCTGAGTTCGAGGCCAGTCTGGTCTACAGAGTGAGTTCTAGGACAGCCAGAACTACACAGAGAAAACCTGTCTCGAAAAACCAAAAAAAAAAATAAAAATAAAAAAAAAATAAAAAAAAAATAAATAAAAACAGAACAAGAAAAGGGCCACTGGTCTGGAGTAAAGGTTATCAGAACAGTAAACAAATTTCCTATGCCTTCTTTTGAAAAATGCTCACTGGGACAGACCTTTACCTGTACTTGGCTGTGTCTGCTGTGAGCAAAACAGGCTCATTTAAAGCGAAGAGTTTGCCTTGAGATGGGAGAGTTTCGGGTGGATTCTGTGGTGCAGTGATGATCATTGAGTTCTGCCTTCTCCCACCACAGTGCTATCCTGTATCACCAACCCGTAGCCAGTTTTGCTTTATAAAGTTGAGTTAAAAGTGGGGGATGGTGGTGTAATAAGTCTTATTCATCTCATTCTCTTATTCATCTCATTCTTAGCGTTATTCTCTAATGCTAGACAATCTCCACTTCATTGGTGCATCTGTGACAGGGAGCTGTAGTAGCCCGGTTTTCTGTATTGACACAGTGCTGGCTTCTACATAGTGGTCACTTTACAGAGCAGTGATAACTTTGTTTGGGTGAATGAAACTTCCCCACCATACACAAGGAGGAAGTGGCAGAGTGCTCTATCCTGCTGTTGTTCCTGTTTGTTTCACATCTGCCCTCTGAATGGTAAACGTGTGAGAGGACGTTAAGACCCACTGTGGTTATCATACATCAGATTTTAAATGTCTAGCTTGCTGGATTCGAACTTACACTTGGACCATGATGCTCTGAGGTTACTGCATAGGCAGCAAGGAGCTCACTCGTCAAGTGTGTCCACTGGTATTGCACAAGCCATCACCCTTCTCATTCACCACTGAGATGGGATCCTACAGAACAAGGGCGGGGCATGGAGCTAGGCCGCAGCTAGATGGCTTATCTCTCCCAGCTCCTCTAATCAGTCCTATGGAGAGGTGGGTGACTACAGCAGAATTAAAGAGCTATTGGGTGCAACCGCAGCTGGCCTCATTCCATGCTGTGCAGGTGGTGTAAGCATGGCTATAAAATCTTGAACTGCAAACTCTGGGCCATGTCGCAGAGATATGGCATGATTGGTCACAGGAGCAGCAGACCGGTCAATTAGAAGGGAGGTAGCTCTTGTGGGAGGAGCATGTCTGGCAGTCTTGGAATTAAGAATCAGACACAATGTCAAAGGCCATGTCCCAAATTAAAAGAAGGCCTCGGCACAAGGAATGGGTGGAGAGAAGCCCTCTGGTGCTCACAGAAGAGCATTCCTACAGTGTCCCATGGTTGAAATGCCTACAGGGTCTGAAATGGCATAATCAAATCAATTCTAATGTTGTACCAAACACCGTTGAATATTCATGCCTTCTAAGTGAATATTCTTAAATGTTTATATTCCAGAGTTTATAATATATGAATTATCCATTATTTTATAAAATAAATTATCCTAACTCAAAACAACAAACTTACGACATAGTTTCTGAGCATCAGTAATTGAGTAGTGTCTCTAGATGGTTCCCTCTGGGGGTATCTCAGAAGGCAAGTGGAATCAGAGGCAGTCAAAGTTTTCAAGATCTGATTCAGAGCTTGCGATAGCTGATTTAAAAGACTGCTGTCAGGAGGCTGCTAAGCCCAAGTTGCATGTACCCAAAGACCACCAAGGAGCCAACTCCAGTGTAAAATACATAAGGGTCTTTCTTACGAGCAAGGTCTCTCAAACACTCACCATTGCAGTGGGTCAGAGTGAGAGCCCTGATTCTAGGGGTTTAGGGTTTTTATTGTGGATACAGCAAATTTGGGACATATATACATATGGCTCCGCAAGTTAATATTTTAAAAACTGCATTTCTGATGTAATCTGTGGGAACTGAAGATGAGAAACAAAGCCACCCGACAAACAGGATGGCTTAGTTACTTATTCTCTGCAGGATGCCTTAAGTTATCTGTATGTATCTTAACCCTGCTGTTGTAACCTCACTGTCTGCTGCTAAAGGGAATGGGTTGCCATAGGATGATGCTTGCTCAGGAGGACTCGGTCATTTTCTTTCTGGAAATGGAGTTTAGCCCCTGGTCTCGAACAAAATGGAATTTCTTTTAAAAAGGAATTGGTTGGGCTTTACAAGGCCTCAGTCCTTCACCCGTGGACCTTTCCACATGTTGACTAACCATCCTCATGATAGGATATCTGCCTTTCCCTAGAGCAAGTGACTCAGTGGCAAGGCACAAGCTGCACTGCTTCTTTATAGTACTCTGGAAGACACACCCTTCCTTCTGCCAGATCCCATTCATTTAAAAGGCATGACTGAGTCAAGTGTGGGTGGAAATCAGCTTTGTCTTTTGAAAGAACTGTTGCAGAATGTGTTGACGTTGGTTAAACCTTGCCCTCACAAGCAGTATCTACCCAGGGTGTCGAGTAATGCAGTATAGTCAAGGCTGGGTACAGGATTTGAGAAACCCATTGTAAAATAAAAATGTAGAACTCCTACGTCGGCAGTGTTAACCATTTCAAGACAGTGACAGAACATTAAATCAAGTGCTGTATGCTCAGTGCTGGGTGGGTACAGTGACCAAGAGGTGGGCTTTGAATCCCAGACCCACTGTTTAATAACTAGTAATTCCCGGGAAAATAATTTGATAGCTCTGCACCTTAACTTCTGTTTCTCTAAAATGAGCATGCTTAGTTAAGTTTCCTATCAGTTGGGATGCTTCTTTCTAGATCAATAAATGAAGTCATTCCTTTGTGTGGCTTATGTGGGCACTTAGTAACACAGATATTATAATGATAAACTTTCCTTAGTTTTCTAATTATTTCTGGCATTAGTAGAGAGCTGGTGAAAGTGACGTTTGGTAATTTAGCTGCTGATCATAAACACGGCAGCACCAATATTGCTGTCCATCCAGCACGGACACGTTTGCTCACAAGTGTGAAACATATGTCCTGTAAGCGACAGAAAGAATCCCTAAAAAGATATATTTCTGAAATGGCATGTTTGAAAGCACTCTAACAGGCAGGCTGCCTTTTCCTGGAGCAAGTGACCCAGCGGCAAGGCACAACAGGCATTCTGTTGTAAGAAAATCCAGACAGGAAGATTCAAGTTTCCATAGTTGTTTTCAGGGGCATCTATCAGCACAATTTAGAAACTGTTGCTGTTAACTAGTTTCTATTAATAACTCAGTGGATGAGACTGAATATTAAACAGAAACCTAGCAATTTTCTCTTTGAGTGACTCAAAAAAAAAAGCTAGGAATATTTCTTTATGAAGTAATAATGGCAAAATAATTTTATAAAACACTCTGACTTTTTGTCTTCTCCCCTTTTTTAATTAAAATATTGTGTGTGTATTAGTGTATTGTGAGCACCAAGGAGTCTAGAAGAGAGTATTGAATCCCCTGGAACTGAAGAGACAGTTGTGAGCCTCTGTGTAGGTGCTGGGAACTCAACCCCAGCACACACAGCAGAATTGGAGCATCTTTCCAGACTGCACCCCCCACCATTCTGTCTTCTTTCTCATGCAGATGAGCCCCTGTGAGGTGAATAGTAACCCAACTGAGGCTTTGCAAAGTCCCAGCTTCTTCTCCAGTTGGCAGTAGTTGATGCTGCAGAGATCGCAGGACAGAGGTCTGCGCAGAGTAAGTGGCTTTTGAAAGAGGCCTAGGCGCTGCTCATCTGTCTGGATGGACAGCTCAACAGAAGTACTTAGAGGAAAGAGCTATGCTTCTTTCAAAAACAAACTAACAGTACAAGAGCAGCCAGGTGAAAGGGCCGTCGGACTCAGTCTCCTTACCGCTAGACTGGGCTCTCTTCTCAGCAATGATCCATTTCTCAGGGAACTTCCTTATTTATTCCCAATCCAAAACTAGTTCTTAAATGTGAAACAGCTATGAACACACATTACAAATGAAATCGCAGGCACTCTCCTCCCACCTTCATCCTCCCCGCCCACACTCAAGCCCCCACCTTCATCCCCACCCCCAACCCGCAACCCTGCTGTTCTGTTTGTGGTCTTCTTTCTCTTTGAGCACAACACAATGGAGTGGCCTGCGAAGGTTTGACTTTCTCATATCCCTCTGCAAGTTTGTTTATTTGTTTTTTAAGAGATTTCAATTTCATTTTGACAGGAAAGATTTTAAATTTACATTAACTTCAATCAATTACTTATTAGAGATAAACCAACTTCAGTGAATCAAACAAAGCACAGACTAGTTCTATGTGGGTTTCTGAGTCGGTCTGAAGTTGTGTTGTTTGTTGCATGGTCTTTCTAGCTCAGCACAGCACAGAGAGCCACTGTTCTAGGTGACACGGAGCCATGTCTTCCTTCTCTTCCAGTGCTTGCTTTCTCTTTCACTGTCTTTCTTCAATTCACCCCCTTTCCACCACATATCAACAGAGACTTCCATAGCCTTGGCTTGCTTCTTCTGACTCCTTCCAACTCTGTCTACCTACAAGGGAATCTGCCAGGCTTTTGCCTGGATGTTTGGCCTTTCCAGGACTCTTCTCTAACTCCTCAGAGTACTGGAGTTTCCCCTTTCCATGTCTTCTGGCTTTTCATAGGCTGAGCCTAGCCAGTGAGAGGTATCAGAGAATGCAAGTTGGGGGAAGGCTGAGAGTTCTCACTTCCTGTTTTCTAGGCGGGCTTTTCCAGCAGCCAGAGGCTGCTTTTCTGACTCCAGCTGCTCTCAAACAGGACCTTTATCATCTCAGCATTTGCCAAGATGTTTTGCACTATGTTTCTGGTTTCTAGGCACTCTTAACATCTTTGCAGGTATGGTGGCACAGTACTTGGGAAACTGAGGTGGGAGGATTGACATTAAGTTCTAGGCTAGCCTGGGCTTCATAACAAGTACAAAAGCTGATCAAAGATACACAGAAAGAGCCTACCTCAAGCAAACCAACACAAAACAACCAGTGGTCTGGAGAGTGACTGAGCAGTTAAGAGCACTTGCTGTTAGTATTCTGTCTAAACTCTACCTCCACAGTTATCTGGCAACAGCCAGTTAGGCCTGCCCACTATAAAAAGGAGCCGCTTGCCCCCCCCCCTCTTGCTCCCTTGCTCTCCTGTTCTCCAGGTTCATTCTGTCCCCTCACCCCTCCCTCCTTCCCTTCCCCCTCTCTCCGCTTGGTCATGGCTGGCCTCTACTCCTCCACTTCTCTCTCTTCTCTCCACCATTTCTCCCGTTTCTCTCCCCACCCTCTGCTCTGAATAAACCCCCTCCCCTTGTGGAACCATTTGGTCTGGTGTTGTCTGTCTAAGCTGTGAAATCTTTCACTTGCTCCTTCCAGAGGAGCTGGATTTAGTTCCTGGGATCCATGTTAGGCAGCTAACAGCTGCCTCTTACTCCAATTACTGGGGATCTAACACCTTCTTCTGGCTTTCCCCAGATACTGCACACACCTGTGTATACACTCAGGCACTCACATATACACATGATATTAAACAAACAACAACAATCACAACCAACCCAACACTCACAGATAGATGACACACACCGTCTTAACTTTAGCTCTGAGGAGTTCATGGCTTCCAAACGTTGCAAATTATACCACCAAGTTGCTTAAGATCTGTGTCCTGGTCCTTCCTCTGAAACACCTGTAGTGTATCTTTTTCCTCATTGGATCCTAAATGAAGTAGGAGGTCCAGGTTATAATAATGATCATAAAAATATCTCAAATTAGAGGTCTTCAGGGGTGAAATGTTGCTCCTTACTGCCTTATTCTATGTTTATTTTTTTTTATACATGTGGTAAATCATACAGAAATATCTGGTCAAACTTAATGTTGATGATCAATTCAGGGTGTAAAGCAGAAACAATATGATGTCTTATAGAGTGCTGCTTCTGGTACCTGGCATGTCTGTTGCTGTGTCCTTCCAAGCATGAAAAGAAGGCATCTCTGCCCTGGCCTCACTGTTACAAGTGCCTGCCATTGAACTGTAGACTTGAGATGGCCTTCCGTTCTCATTCTCATCAGGACACAAGTCACATCTGAACCCTAATATTGTAGTCCTGGTTGTCACAACTTTAGCATTCTTGACCTTCACCTGCCAGCAACACATCTTTGTGAATCTGACAGTTGCTTGCTTCAGCAGTAATTTTTAACACTTTGTGCCCAAGCCTTTAAAAATAATCCAGAAATTGGCCAGAATCCTCTCATCAGAGGAATCAGTGAGCAAGTGTACTCATCTGTGCAACTCCACTGGGCACACACCACACACACACACACACACACACACACACACACACACACACACACTATACAGACACACCCTCCACATAAGGCTCAGCAGGCTTGTCCACCTTAGACTAAGAATTCCACAAGTGCTCACTATGGTCTGTGGACATATATTGTCTTCTGATCATATCCAAGATGCTCAGGTGATTCCTGTGCTTGTAGCCATGTAGTTTTATCAGTAACTTTCTTCCCATTCTTGACCTTGTAAGTGATAAATTTAACTCCAAAACACAAAATCTGGCACTATTTTTCAGCTATTTTGAACATTCTACTGCAGCTAGTCTCACGTTTTGCTTGTGTTAAAAGGATTGCTCTGCTGTGACACTCAACGCTCTTGATGAGGAAGCAATAGTTTCCTTTTAGATATTCTTCTTTCTTAGTGGCCCCACATGAGATTCTGGCACTGGGGCAGAGATTTATGAGGTGGTGTTGTCACATAAATGTGTATGTTACTTTCCTGTGATAAATGACCCATGGCCTCAGATTTCCACTCTGATCTGGGTCTGAGCATAATGTGGTTACTGTAATGAATCACAGCCACACTACCTACACACACACACACACACACACACACTTGCTAGAGCATGTGGGTCTAGGGTGACTAATATTGCTCATTCATTTGGCCTTTGCCATGGCTTGTCAGAACCTGGACTCGTGTTCATTATTCTGAGAAGTGTTCAGCTGTGAAATAAGTACTGGAAAGATGAACTATAATTGATCCTGAGCCTTTGTGAGCTTTCAGTCCTGTGTAAGGAAGACGTAAGGATTTAGTGACCCAATACATCTTTTTGAACTTGAAAGTTCATAGATTAAAAGTGCTTATGGATTGACTTGGGTAAGAAGACTAGGAAAATCTATGTATTGGCTGTGAAGTGAAGAGAGAAGCTATTATGGCATGTTAATGGAACATTTGTGATGGACCGATTGTGATCAGCTGAGCACAGCTGTTTCGCCAAAAAGGAGAATTTTCTAATGTCAAGGTGTGAGAAAGTGTAATAGAAGTATGGGAAGTATAAAATTAATTCAAATTTTTTAAAATTAAAAAGACATGTTTTATTTTAAACATTCTAGGTATTTGTTGTATGTTTGCTTTTGGGAATAAGATATATTGCAGGAAAATATTCTTGGGGCTATCTATAACAAGATGTATTCTTTCAAACTGAGTGATAAAAGCTATGTAGGAAGTTTGAGGGAAGATACTGAAGACACTTGGCATTCACTTATTCATTCTTTCACGCATGTAGCAAGCATTATTAATTACTTACTGTCTTAGTCAGGCTTTTTCTATTGCTGTGATGAAATACCATGACCAAAAGCAACCTGGGGAGGAGAGGGCTTATTTCATTTTACACTTTTTTTTCACTTCCGGTTAACAGTTCGTCACTAAAGGAAGTTAAAGCAGGGGCCTGGAGCAGGAGCTGATGCAGAAGACATGGCCAGGTGCTACTGGCTTGTTCCTCATGTCTTGCTCAGCCTGCTTTCTTATAGAAGCCAGGACTGTCATTCCAGGGGTGGCTCCATTCACAATGGGCTGACCTCCCACATCAATCGCCAATTAAGAAAATGCTCTACAGGCTTGCCACAGCCCAGTTTGTTTGTTTATTTGGTTCATTTTTCAAGACAGTTTCTCTGTATACCCCTGGGCATCCTGTAACTCACTTTCTAGACCAGGCTGGCCTCTGCCTCCCAGTGCTGGGATTAAAGATTTTGCTGGCACAGCCACTGCCCAGAAGAACCTAATCTTATGGAGGCATTTTCTCAGTTGTGGTAACCTTCACTCAGATGACTTGTGTTGACACAAAACTAGCCAGAACACCTATTATATTCTAGGAATTATGTTAAATATAGAAATTAGGAGATGAAAAACATGGTTCTGCCCTGGATTGTCTCAATATAGTGAGGCTAACAATTGATTGTATAATATTTCAAAAATATATTTTATTAGTTATTTAAGAATTTCATGAAATTGTTTTGATTATATTCCCCAACTAGTCTCATACACACCCCTGTTCCCTACTGCCCTCAACTCTGTGTCCTTTTAATTTTTAAATCCATCAAGAGCAATGTGTGCAGCCTAAATTTTCTTGGATTTGTAGCTCTCCATTTGAGCACAGATGACTTACCGGTGGCTACACTCAGAGAAAATTGACTATCCTTCTCTCAATGGCTACCATTGGCCAATAGCTCCTCAGCTAGGAGGGGTGGGGCTTCATCCCCAATCCCTCTTTCAATGCTAAGATTTTGTGTAGTTTAGAATTCCACAGGCCTTGTGTATGCTGTCACAACTTGTATGAGTACATATGTGTGGTGGCCCTGCTATGTTCAGAAGCCACAGCTTCCTTGTAGTCATCCACTGCCTCTACACTATTCCTAAACCCCTTCCTCCATATTCCTTGAACCTTGGCAGGAGAAAGTGAACAGGTAATTTATTGTGGTGTGATACACTCTGAGATAGTATTCTGTGTTCCAATAGTAACCTGAGAAGCACAGGGTACTATTGGAACAGAGAAGAAGCACTCTTTTTTTTTTTTTTTTTTTGATCTTAGAAAGTGGGAGTGTCAGGAAGTAAACTTTTTCAGAATGAAAAAAATGGCCATAGGACAAGGGCAGGAGCAGCATCCCACGCAGCGGAAACAGTGTATGAAAAGGCAAGGGTAGAGAGTCCCCAGTAATCAGAAAGCTGGAATAATTCAGAGTAAAGTCCCTCAGCAAGGACTGATGAGGGCTGAGCTGAAGAAAAGCACACAGCACACGTGCTCACGGCTAGAAATGGAGTACCCTGAGGCTTTATAGTGAGAAAATTCATCAATGAACATATAGAGAAATGAGCTGGAATCTAGGGCAGCAATGGAACTCCCAGAGAGATGAGGTTCAGAAGACAACTTGCAGAGGGCAGGAATGACGTTTGCTTCAGCTTTGACGACTGGGCCGATGATGCTGTGGTTCATCACCAGGAGGAGGAAGGAAAGATTCAGGCCATGATTGGGGAGAAATGATGGTTTCTCTTCCCTTGTGTGTCCTAGGTACCTGTGAGTTCCTGTAGATGATGCTGAGTTTAGGATAGAAGTTCGGTAAATGCTCTAACCCTGGAAATCTCAGCTAAGAAATATAAATTTGGAAATCAGCCATAGTTGGTGAAATAGAAGAAATGGAGCAAAGACCCTAATGGAGCATTTAAAGAATCATGAAGGACCCTTCAAAGGATAAATGCTAAATGATATTGAGAGAAAGCAATGATGATGGCAAGAGAGAAATAACAGAGTGTCAAGAATGTAGTAGGGAAGCAGAGAGGCACTGTTACAGAGCAAGTGGGTGAAATGATGCCTGGACCCAAAGCTGCCTCAAAGATGTGGTAACTGAAAGATCTGGGAGGATACTGGAAGCTCATTTTAGTGATGTCATAGGCACAAAGTACTGACAGAAAGGAGATGAGAACATAGACAGAAATCAGAAACCAAACTTGTAAACACTTAACTGGAAGGAAAGAAAGTTTTTAAGACCTAGGTACCTTTTTCAGCAAACATAAGAACTCAACTTTGTTCAAAATTGACCTGAGATGAAGCCCTATCTCTGGGAGGACCACAGCTCAAACTTCTGAGTGCTTCCATTCACTCAGAAGACTTGTTTTGTTTTGAACTTCAGTTATATTTTAAAAACAAAGTGTCCCCCCTCCCAAAAAATATATATATTGATAGTATAATAGAATATAGATACTCTCCAAGGTACTGACAGGCCCTGCCACTCATTGAGGTTACAGATAGACTTCACCTAGACACCCAGCACCTAACAGAGACTGGGGTGAAGGGTATAGTCTTTTGATTCCAAAGCAAGAAATCATAGATAATCTATCAAATGGGAACCCAGTAGAAGTCACCTTCGCTGTCACAATAGGCTTAGAAAGCAGCTGCTCGAGGAGATCAGTGAAATGGCTCAGCAGGCAAATCCCTTGTTTAGAGGGCAGTGACCTGACCTCATCCCCTGGAACCCACATGAAAGTGGAAGGAAAGGGCTGACTACAGAGTTGTCCTTTGGCCTCCATACATGTAGCACATGTGTATGCACGCACACTACACACTTTAATAATATATAGGAAAAAGGAAACTAAAGAGCTTGTGAAGACTCTGTACACATTAGTGTGAGCCATTGTAATGAAAACAGTGAAGACAGGACTTTAGCAGCTAACGCTGGTTTTGTAGTTCTGGAGTCTGGGAAACATTCGCAGTATCAGATAAAAACCATGCCCAGCTCATAGGCTCACTCACTGTATCCTCTCATGGTTCAGTTTTCCTCTCTTATAAGTGCATTAACCTCATCATTAGAGTTCCATTCGCATGACCTCATCTAAACCTAACGATTTCCCAAAGCCCTTCACCTCCATCCCACAGGTGGTAAGAATGTCAGCTTACTTGTCTTGGGTAACAAGTATGAAGTCCATCCATATGCTATATATAGTCTTCATATGTCAGTGATGGGCCATATTTGAGAGATACATATCCCCACCCCTCCCATCTCTATTGTTGTATCTAAAATCTTGCCTGATTGGCTCTTTTCTTCTGGACCATGTCTGTCAGTCTGGCCCAAGGGCCTTGGACACTAACCCTTAGTAAGTTAGAGCTTACCTGGTTACACTCCTTGAAGGTAGCCCACAGAGCTCCTACTCAGCATCCTACTCCTGTCTCCCTCCCTCTGCTTTCTACAAGTGAGCACAGGGTTTCAGGAAGCAGAAAGAACTGTACATATTTCTAGAAGAGCTTCTGGAAGCATGTGTAGTACAGAAGCCCAGGCCTTGCACTCAGGCTGTAGCTCTGCCCAGGTCTTTAGTGTAAGCCCTTGCTAACCTGAGCTCATTAGACTGTATTCTGAAGACAAAGCTCAGTAGGAGCTTTCAGAAGGAATTTTCAGAAGGCAACATTTTTAAAAAGGTCAATTTGCTGGGCAGTGGTGGCACCTTTAATCCCAGCACTTGAGAGGCAGAGGCAATCGGATTTCTGAGTTCGAGACCAGCCTGGTCTACAGAGTGATTTCCAGGACAGCCAGGGCTACATAGAGAAACCCTGTCTCGAAAAACCAAAAAAAAAAAAAAAAAAAAAAAAAGAAAAGGTCAATTCAGAAAACAGTGGTAAAGGCCGTGTCTAGGATGTAGACAACGTATTTTCTATCCTAAAATGAATGCATGTATGTTTCATTTTATTAAAATTTAAAAGATTATTTGAATGAAAAAGCATTAACTAAAGCTTGAAATCCCCAAGTCCAGGGCATGTGTGTGTGTGTGTGTGTGTGTATGCGTGCACGAGTGAGTGTGTTTATAGGGGTGCCATTTAAAAGATAACTCAAGTGGTTACTATGATAGGTTAAGTCCAAAGATTTTGAGACTAAAAATCTTTTTAGTCATTCATTTTTGAGCATATAAACTTCGATATTTAAGTGTTTTGAGGGAGGAACATAAACATAACCATCTAAACCCTCCCCACCCATAGCTGAAATTCTGTTTTTCCAAAGTGTATGGGTCTAATGTAAAGTGTTTGAGATAGCATATAAGGGTTTGTGTGCATAGTAGGAGCCCTGGAGAAGGCTGGGAGAAAAATCTGTGCTTCTACTTTGTGGAAACTAGAGTAGAACAAAGGAAAGGGAGCTACAGTCAAAGTTCCAAGTGGGACCTTTAACCTCTGTGGTCCCAAATCCTAACATCCGTCTTCATCATTCCAACCTTTGGACAGGACCAAACACAGCTGGGCCGCCATACACACAGGATCTTCCATCTTTTGATTAAAATGGTCAGGACAGGACGTATTTAGGAAAAAACTGTATTTGTTCTGGATATGTGCAGATTCTTCCTTACTGTTACTTGCTACAGAATATAGTATAGTACTCATTTGCACTACATGGATTATGTATTAAGTATTGTAAATTGTCTGGAGATGAAAAATGCACAGGAAGATATGCATAGTGTATGTTTAAACTCTATGTCCCTTTTTCATAAGGAAATCCTGGTTATCTCTGGGGTACTTGGGATTCCTTCAGGATTTTGAAGGCTAGCTGTGTTTCCTGATGTAGGACAAATGTCATCTGCTCTACACTCTTGTCCTGAGGCGATAGTGACTAGGATGCAAAGAATCTGCAGGGTCTAAGCTTATGACTTAGAGCACCACACCACTAATCAAAGAGACAGGGTAGGACAAAGAGCATTTTAGACCCTAAGAAAATAAACAGAGTGTCTTTCCTGTTAGGGAAGTCTTTTCAGTGACTGTTGATTTGTCTGATAAAGATTCATAAAGAAAACTGTAAAGTTATAAAATATGATTTCCAATTTAACAAAATGGTAGACTTTTACAAACATAGTGGACCCTGAACTACCCCAGGGAGTAGGCAGATCAGAGTAATGAGAACACTTAAAGAAAGCAAAAACTTTTGAAGCCACCTAATATTCTGGAGTGGGAAGGGCTTCAGCTGGTGAGCTGCATCAGTATTATCTCAGGTCTGAACTTATGATCTGTGAATCTCTGTATAGCTCACACTCAACTGATGTAGAAGTTGAGCCTGGTAAGAAGATCCCTGAGAATCAAGGGCAGAGTTCTCTGCTCTCTTATGTCTGCTGACCTGAACGGATTTCTGGAGAATATGTTTTAGCATGTGTCTTGTGGGAAAGGAGGTTATGTGTCTATTCAGTAAAAGCCATGCTTGTTTTAGGGAGTTAGCTTTCTGGTCAATGCTCTGGTCCCCATGGTCTAGTTCTTCCATGGCATAAGGTATGTTTGCTTGCCTCCCCCACCACATACACACACTTTATCTGACGCTTACATGATCATTGCTGTGAATCCATCAGCAATTCTTGCTTTTGATTTGCTCCATTCTATGGGATTAAAAAAACACTCTGAAGTATGTGAAAATCTTAAGGCTGAGATTATAGGCTGTCTACTTTGCTTAACATAATGATAACCTATGAGATCAATTCTTCCTTAAAAAATATGGATTGAGTTTTCTAGTACGTTCACAGGCTCAGGATTAAGAGTGAACGAAGCAGACACAAATCTCATCCTAAGGATCTCCTTATTGTGCTCAGGGGTCAAGAAAGAGAAGGCAGCTGGCCTGATGAGCTGGCTCGCTGTTAATCCTCAGCCAATGAGTGAGCTTGCTGTTAACCCTCAGCCAATGAGTGAGCTTGCTGCTAACCACTCCCCCTTCCTATTTCTGGGATAAACTTTGGCTGACTTTGTCACTTGGTTTGTCTAGGCTTTAAGGTATTTTTGAAACTCACCAATGCCTTTCTCTTTCTACTGCAGTGGTAAGTGGAATGAATAAAGGCATCTGATGCAAATGCGTTTAGTTTTAGGGACTGGGGTTGAAATAGCATTCATGTATTGACTAAGCCGGTTTTCATTTGATAGCCACTATTTTTCACTTAGCCATTGTAACAAGGACTCAGACCTTACCACAACTGACTCTATGATAGAAGTACCACTCAGGCTGTAAACTTAGCTCATAGGCAGCGCTATCTGCCAAAACCAAAAGGCTTAACCCCTCAAAGTCCATTTAGTTCTGAGGAAGTCTCAAAACCTTGCTCTTTGGCTTCTGTAGTTCTGCTTCTGGCTATTAACTGAAGTATGTCAACTGAAAACATGGCTTTTGTGCTTAAAAGCTCGCCCTGCTAAGCGCTACACTGGGATCCCAAACACCCAGTCTAGGCATCGGCTGGCTACTAAAGACTTTCTATTGGCTTAAACCCACGCCCCAGCACTGTTCTCTGGTGCTTACGCCACAACAGCCATACTATACTGCTCTTCCTTGCAGCCCTCCTGGCGTCTCCTCAGCAGTGATTTGACACTCACTGACTCAGTAGCTCCTCGGTTACTACTGGAAAAAAATGAACGTGACTGCTTAAATGATTGGGACAATCTAACCACTTTCCAGGTGAATTCAGTTGCTTTACGAGGCTTTGCCATGATATTGCTAACTTGCCACTACCTGAGAGGAAATAAAAAAGACATTTTTTTTTTTTACTAGTGGAAATGAAAAAATGCTAAATTTTAAAATGTTGGGAGAAAAAGATTAAGCAATTTAAATTTCTGGCAAGGAGTTTATAATTTAATTGAAGCTCAGAGTAATCTGAGTCAGACAAATCCATTTCCGGAAAAAAAAAGTATACTTTGTATTCTGTGACCCAGTGCTGGTTCTCAATTACATTACTATATGTGTATTTTTATAAAGAATAATTGCTTTTGTTTTCTTCCTTCCTTCCTTTCTAGCTTGCTCTCTCTCTCTCTCTCTCTCTCTCTCTCTCTCTCTCTCTCTTTCCTTCTTTCTTTCGAAGAATTTGTCCAGGGTATGGAAATGTTCTTATTGCAGAGACCTGGTGCTTTTGAGCTGACAGGTCTAACGTATTGGCCTGTCATCCAGTCGTGAAGGTCGACATTTGTGAGGGTCTAAGAAGACAACAAGCAACCTAGAGCCTACAAGTTAAAGCTGCATTTGGGATATTTTTGAATTTCTCTCTTTTTATCACCAAAAATGTTAGTGAATTTTTCTGTTTCTTATTGCCATTTATCTACAGATTATTTTTTAATTTATAGCTAAGAGTTGTATGTTTACTGCTGAGTCTCAGAGGCTGAAAATTCCTTACAAAGATTAAAAACAAACAAAAAACAGAACAAAACAAAAAAGCCAAACTACCTGGTTTGGTGGCACATGCCTTTAATCTCAGCACTTGGGAGGCAGAGGCAGAGGCAGGCAGATTTCTGAGTTCGAGGCCACCCTGGTCTACAGAGTGGGTTCCAGGACAGCCAGGGCTACACAGAGAAACCCTGTCTCAAAAAACAAAAACAAAAACAAAAAAAGCCAAACTAACTAACCTGATTTCAAAGAATACCATAAGCAGTAAGCACATAATCAAAGTGCTCTTAAACTATAACTATGTCAAGCTTTTCTTTTGCATGAAAATATTTAAGGACCACTAAGTTAGTGCTTCAGGTATGTGGAGGACTATGAAAACAATATAATAATTTTAGAAGACAAAAGAGAAAACTGACTCACAGATAAGAAGCCCTCTGAGGAGAGGAAGCAAGTCAGGAGAGAAGAGGCTGAACTCAAAAGCCAGAGGCTGGAGCCACCCTGAGCGTACACTCTGGATGCTGCTGTATGCAATGGCTTTTCCTGGTTGTCAACTCAACTATATCCAGAATGAACTACAATCCAGAATTGGCTGTGATCCAGATCTTGTGGCTGGAAGACACACATTTCTGACCTGGATCTTGGCATGGAGATCTGAAGGCATAGTGGCATGAAAAGCTTAGGTTCAGACAAGGTTGTACATGCCTTAAATCCCAGGAGACTGAGGCAAGGAGACCTCTGAGTTCAAGGTCACCCTGGGACAAGCAAATCCCAGGCATGATGGTACATACCTTTAATCTGGGACACACCTTCTGCTGAAGGTCTAGAATAAGGACTTTGGAAGAAGGAAGATTCACTCTTCTCTCCTGCTTGCATTTACTTGCCAGCACATCTGTTGGAACCTACTTCTTCAGGATTCCAGCTTATACAGAAGAGCAGCTGAAACACCCAGCCTCATGGAACTGAGCAACTAGTAGACTCTTGGACTTCCTATCCACAGCTGCCCATTGTTGGGTTAGTTGGACTGCAGATTGTAACAACAAATTCCCTTATATAATGACTATCCATAAGTTCTGTGACTCTAGAGAAACCTGACTAATAACCTGAGTTAGCTTATCCTGTCTTGGTCTCACCATCTCTAAATTAGTATAGAAACCACAGTCCTCTCTTGTGAAGGTCGCATGAGGCAGCATGCATGTGAAGCCTCAGGAATGTTCTCCGGGACAGAAGATCCTCTGTAACATGGTTCTTTTTCAGTAGGAAATTGTTTTGGCTAGTCTTATGTCAGCATGATACACAAACTAGAGTTACCTGAAAGAAGGAAACCTCCGTTGAGAAAATGCCCCAATAAGATCTGGCTGTAGGGCATTTTCTTAGTGATATTGCAAGAAGGGCCCAGCCCATGGTGGGTGGAGCCATCCCTGGGGTGGTGGTCTGGGTTCTATAAGAAAGCAGGCTGAGCAAGCCATGGAGAGTAAACCGGTAAGCAGCACCCTCCATGGCCTCTGCATCACTCCTGCCTCCAGGTTCCTGCCCTGCTCGAGTTCCTGTCCTGACTTTCTTGATGATAAATAGCAATCTGGAAGTGTGTGCCAAATAAATAAACCCTTTCCTCCCCAACTTGCTTTTTCATCATGGTGTTTCCTCTCAGCAATAAAACTCTAAGACAGACATTTTGTTGGGTGTAAAAAGTGGTATTTCGCCAGGCGGTAGTGGCGCACGCCTTTAATCCCAGCACTTGGGAGGCAGAGGCAGGCAGATTTCTGAGTTCGAGGCTGGCCTGGTCTACAGAGTGAGTTCCAGGACAGCCAGGGCTATACAGAGAAACACTGTCTCGAAAAACAAAAAACAAACAAACAAACAAAAAAGTGGTATTTCCATGGATTCAATGTTTTCAGAGTGATTGACTGGTCTAATAACGCAGGTTGATATTATTCAGAGAAGTCAACTTTCAAATGAATACAAGCATATAGAATTCATAACTTGGAGCAAGTGCAAGATCAAAATGTTTTTATGTAGAAAGCAGGATTCACCTTAGCACTGTGTTCAGGAAAAGGGTAGTGTGAGTTTGGTCTTAAACAAATAGCTTTAAATAAGCTTGGAGAATAGGGACAGGAAACTTTTGAGACATGTGTCTGTGTTTCATACACTGGCTTCAAACTCACTGTGTAGCCTAGGATGACTGGATACTTCTGCTTTCCCTGTGTTCACCTCCTGAGTGAATTGCATACAGACACACTAATCACCCGTTTCATATACTGTTGAGAATGAGCCTAGGGCTTCACACAAGCCTGAAATAAATAAAATAAGCATTTAAGTGAGCAGATGAGGAGAAAGACTGCAGCAAAGCCAGAAGTAGCCTGCTAGTTATAAAACACAAAGGCAGTGCCTTAGTTACAATTTCTATCATTGTGATAAAACACCATGACCAAATGTAACTTGGTAGGACAGGATTGACTTAGCTTCTGCATCACAGGCAGTCACGGAGGGAAGACAGGCCAGGAACCTGGAGGCAGAAACTGGTGCAGAGGCCATGGAGGGATGCTGCTTACTGGCTTGCTCCCTGTGGCTTGCTCAGCCTGTTGTATTGTGGTGCCTGGTACCACTAGCCTAGGATGGCACTGCCCACAGTGAGCTGGACCCTCTCACACCAATTATGATTCAAGAAAATGCCCCATAGCCCCTTGCCTACTGGCCAATCCACTGGGAATGGTTTGTTTGTTTTGTTTTGTTTTGTTTCAGTTGAGGTTCCTTTTGCCCAAGTGCCTCTAGCTTGTGTCAAGTTGACAAGAAACTAACTAGCAGAGGCAGAAAATGTGAGTCTTCTGGTTCAAATTGCCAAGCCAGCTCATCCAGGAACATTGAAGAAACCTGAAATTATGATATCTAGCCCACTCTTGTGATTGCTAATACCAAAATAAAACAGGAGTAGGTTTGTACTTCTGCCACTGTTCTTTTGTACCGATGCTGAACTCCTCAAAAAACATTTTATGGTATTTTAAAAATAAACTTTATTTATTCGGTATTGTTATTGTTGGGGGAGGGGCTGGAGTACCGGGGGTCATTTTGGGAGGTTGGGGACAACTTTGTGGAGTCCTTTTTCTCCTTCACTTCAGTTAGATAGGTTCCGGGAGTTGAGCTTAGGTTGGCAGACCTGCCAGAGTGCTTTACCCCCCTGAGCCATCTCCCTGGCTCTTAAAAATGTTTTTAAAGAGAAGAAATCCTACAGGAACGAAGTGCTTCTCTGTATGAACACTTTCATTTCTCTGCTCGCCACAGCTTGGCAAGATTCCACTGTTAGCGGGAGCCTGTGCTCTAGTCTGTTGGGTGAAGCTCAAT
Organism: Grammomys surdaster; assembly: GCF_004785775.1. Lineage (NCBI taxonomy): Eukaryota > Metazoa > Chordata > Mammalia > Rodentia > Muridae > Grammomys > Grammomys surdaster. The sequence goes on from NW_021604613.1 coordinate 3,272,761, forward strand.
CCTTAGTTGCCTTTGCCCTTGGGACTTGAGAATTTACAGTTTCCACCTTGAACTCTTACTAATAGTCTTTCTTTATATACTCTATTTCCTCCAACAAGACCAAAGGGAAAGTTTGGAAAAAAAAAAGCCTTTGTAGTTGGTGGATTTATCAACTTTTGACAACTGTTGGAACAACTTTAATCTTTTCTTAAAATCTCTTGATTGATTGGCTTTTTAAAAGTACGGTCAGGAAGGTAAAGTGATTTCAAACCCTTATGTTATAGTCTATCTTCAGAAAGCTTGAGGTTCATGAAAACTAGGTTAATGATGTTTTTAAAAATAATTGTGACATACTCTGGGGCTGATCTTCACAAGGTTTTCTAGTAGTTTCTTGGTTAATTTTCTCAGTAATTATTAGATGGAGCCAACAGTTCCTAGTACTTTTTTTTTTTTTTTTAGAACTACTTAAAAGCAGGAAGAAATCCTCAGTTTTCCCTGCTATGGGAGATCTAAAGGCAAATTATTCTAGCCTAGCTAGTTTCCCATCCCTCCTTGGGGCAGGCATCCTCAAGATTTCCTCTTAGTGCTTGCTCCAAATAGTCCCACTGAGCATTGCCTTGTCACTGAAACCCGGCAAACAAAAGATCTGGGAATACAGCTGAGTCTGGCAGACTGCCTGCCAAGCATACGCAAAGCCCTGGACTTATTTTTATTTTCAACACTGCATGGAACAGGAGTGATTAGTGGGTCTGTATGCAGTCCTAAGCACTCAAGAGGTGAACACAGGGAAAGGAGACATGTTCAGTCATCCTAGGCTACAGTGAGTTTGAAGCCAGTCTATGATACACAGACTCCTGTCTCAAAAGTGTCCCTACTCCGCAAGCCTCTGATTTATAGTTTATGAACCTGTCATTGCTATTTCTGCTATTTTTAAAAAGGTAGATTGGCCAGGAAGGTTCAGAGAGCCTGTTACTTCCCAGTTGCTATAAGCAATTGGAACCAAAGATCTGGCACACATTAAAATATGTTGCCATGTAGTAGATTTGTATGTTGTTTCTCTGGTAGCTGAGAGCTGTGTCTTCACTGTACGAGGTTATCAAGGTCTGGGGTAGCTTGCTTGGTTAGCTGTGGTGGAGACAATCATGCTGCCACTAGGCCAAGTATGGTGGATGGCTTTATTAACTACGTCACCAACGACAAACCTTCCTTAAGCTTCATGTTTCTGGAGACTGACTTGACTTAGCTGGGGTTTCACTCTAGGTCTTACTTCACGTAGTATAAGGTGACTATGGCTAAGTCATCTTTAAGGCAGCTGACGCTGGTACTCTCAGCCTGGAAAGCCTTACCTGGCTTTCTGTGTGCTCCTTCACAGCAGGGTAGCTAGACTCCAAAAGAAAGGGGGGGGGGGAGGGAAAGAGGGGAGAGGAAGAGAGAGAGAGAGAGAGAGAGAGAGAGAGAGAGCGCGCTGAATTGGTAATATCATCAACTGTATCCCATTTGTTAGAATTCAGTCCAGTTTGTATTCAAGAAGAGGGCAATCAAAAGGCACTCCTCAATGAGAGGTGTGTCAAAGAATTTGTGGAGGTTCTCTGTAGCTGTATATAAGCTGGAAGGAAGATCTCTCAGATTTTGCTTGTCCTGGCCGCTAAAACAAAAATAAAAAAGTAACTTACCTCACAGGTTTTTGTGCAGATTAAATAAAATTGTACCCAGTACTCAAAATATGCTTAAACCATTATCATGCCGACTGAAGACCTAGCAGATGCTGGTTACATCAATGAGGCTAGAGTTCCAAGCAGATCAGTTTGTAGAGGAGGGTCTTGGTGGCCTCCGAGAAATCCCAGGGCCTGTGTGGTTCTTGTGATGGTGGGACAGAGTGACAATATAAGGTTTGAAATCTTTGGTTCACCTCCTTTCAGTGACAGTATCCAGATATAGGTCAGCACACTTAAACCTGGCCCCATTTATGGCAATTTATTTCATTATAGGATAAAGTCATTAGATTCATGAGTAATAATTACTGTGTCTGCCGTGCTTTTAACACTTCAGCCATGTAATCCTCACCTCACCCCATGAGTAAGTTTGATGAACACCCTTACCTTTTCCAGGAATAAGCCAGACCCAGGGTCATGTGGCTTGTCCTGAATCCTAGTGTGGCGAGGACAGCTGGAGTGAGAAGCTGGGAGTCCTGATTCTTTAGACCCTCTACCATAGCCAAGTGACTGCCAGTCATTGCTCAGTACCTAATGATATATTCAATATGTATGTCAGTGACAGAGACAATAAGAGCCTCGCATGGCAGGCCATTTTCTCTTTCATTCAATTGTCATTTTGTGATTTTTTGGGCACCCAAACTTTGACTTAGGAGAGGAGGGAATGTGGAGAAGGAATGTTCTCTTTGCTGCGGTTCGCAACCAGGCCCTTGCAGCTGTCCGGCTCTACATCTCTGGTCTGCTGTTCGCGGATCATGCAGTGACCAAGGTGAAGGGCCAGCGCGCTTCCCTGGGTGTCCCCGGCCGCCGGGTGCTCACCGGGGGGGCGCTGTGCGGCCTGCGCTTGGGTGAACCGCGGCAGGGGAGCGAGGGGCGCGTCCGGGCGGCGAGGTCGCCGCCCCCGCCGGGAGAGGGGAGTGGCCGCGCCGCCGCCGCGCCTCAAGCCAGAGCACTCGGAGCCTAGCCGGCGGACGCGGTGTGGGTGCACGGGACGCACGGTCGGCTGAGCGGCGCGGGATCCCCGGCAGCAACTGTGACACGAGCCCTGCATCGGGTCGGACCTGCGTTCCCCAGGCGGCGGCCAGCGAGCAGCACGCGGAGGCGGAGCGGCAGAGCGGTTGCTGGGCGAGGTACGCTGCGCTCCTCCGTGCCGGCTCCCTTCCCGCCCGTGCCTTTGTGCGCGCGGCCCCAGGCTCAGCCGCAGCCTGCAATCCCAGGTCATCAGCTCCCGGGGCGCTCCACCGTGAACCCACGCGCGCTCGAGGTCGTCGAGGGTGATCCCGGCCCTGTGTGGCTTCGGGGGAGGGAGGAGGGGAAGGGGGCTTGCAAACTAAGTTGTTCTCTCACTTTTTGGCTTTGTACCAATGGGCGCTGGGGAACCCTGCTTCCCGCGGGCCCACTCGCACCCCCCTCGATCCCTCTGGCTCTCTGGAGTTTCCTGGCCCCGGGTTCTGTGGAAGGACAAGCTTATGGCTTCCTGTGGGAAGCAGAAGCGGAGGTGGAAGCGGAGGTGGAACAATGGGGCGTCCTGGGGAGTGGGGTTCAGGTGCGGTGTGCCCGGGCCGTGGCGCACCCAGAGGGGCGCTGGGACCCGATCGATCGTCCTGCGAGTGCAGCTGCGCTCTGCTCCTTTGTTCCGCCACAGCGGAGGGGGTTGCCCCGGGTCCCGTTTCCTGCCCGGGATGGGATTGATTCACAGTCCCAGAGAGGCAAGGGGAAGGGGGCGGGGCTCGAATGGAAACCAGATTGGGAACGGGAGCCCTGGAGGGCGCTGGACAGGGTGGAGCGCTGGGGAGCGGGTGATGAGAGTGCGTTGGAGTTAATTACAAACACCACCTTCTGTCTAAAGGCCTGTGGAGTTTATTTGCGGTGCTTTGTTCATACTGTGGCCTAGCACTAATTGGTGCAGCAAGTTCTGTTCTTCCTTGAAGTTCTAGGCTCTGGCTATGGAAGTTTGCTGAAAGCAGATCTTCTCATTTATAATTGATAAAGAGGGTTTTTGATTTTATTTTTTTTGAAATATTTTTTCCACAATGAATCAGGATATACGTGTGCATGTGTATCTGTGGATTTCACTGTGGCTCGGATATGCTTACCAAAAAAAAAAAAACAAAAACAAAAAAAAAACCAAACCAAAAAACTTTTTTTGAGACATGGTTTATTCCCTGGCTGACGCGAAAATCAAAGATTCCTCCTGCTTTTGCCCTCTGAGTGCTGAGACTTAAGGTGTGCACTACCACACCCGGCTAGGTGGGTATAGAGGCATTTTTGACAACATAGTTTTCCCCATAGTCATACAGTATAGTTAGGATGCTTTTCCAAGAACGTTTGGGGCCTGGGAAGCACCAGGAAATTGGATTGCTAAATAAATGAATAAGATGATGTAACGTTGAGTTGAGGATTCTTTTTCATTGGTCCCAGAAGAAAAAAAAACCACCTGACACTCTTTGTGGGTTTGGGTTTTGATACTGGAGCCATGGCCCCAAGTGTCCTGGGCTTTCCTCTGGGCCTCCTGGAGTAAGAGATGGTGCATATTCCTCTCTCTGTGTTCTAGGAGTAAGATTGAGAGTAATGTGTCAGGTGTCTGTTAAAGTTACCTAGCCCTAGATTGGAATCAAGAATTCCAGAAGGATAATCTGATTTTGGGAGTGGGAGCAAGCCTTGGGGATCAAGCTATGGGTGTTTCTGAAAAAGGTATTCCAAGTGAAACTGAGGAGGAGGCTGACATTTCCAGGCATTGATGATTATGCCTGTGGGACTCTGATGGAAGAGACCCAAAATCCAGTGCAGGTTAGAATTACTGTGGTGATAACTCACAGCCTTCTGGCTGGGACCAGTGCTTCCTTTTGGACAAGCTGAGGGGCCACCATGAAACCACCACGTTGGCCATTTGTTGTCAGGAGGAACCAAAGCTGAAAGCTTTTTAACCTTAGAAGGCGAATTGGGAGATTACTCTGGGGGAAAAAATGTTTCGAGCCCACTAAGTGGTGATGGAGAGGAGCCATGCGGGCTCTGCTGAGGGCCTGCCTGTTTTTGAGGGGATGTGGTCACGCTTCCAAGCCAGGCTGTAGAGTGGAACATGTCCTCAAAAGCCAGCATGATGTGAGGTTGGAGTGGGACAGTGTCCAAGTGTCAAGTTGTGTGCCATTACAGCTGTCACACCGCCTGGCTGTGGATGGTGTTCAGGGCACTCTCTTTTATTTAGCCTCTAGACTTTTCATTCATGTGCGTTGTTTTGTTAAGTGAGTTCAGTTGGAGTCCTCCCAAGTGCTCTTTGGTCCATACATTAACAAAATGTAAAGCATTAGGGCATCACTGCTTGGGGAATCATGAATGGGGGACTCCTTAAATAGCTGGTTTCTGGCCTCTGGCTGTCCCAGTGGATGCGGGATTGTGTGATAAGCCTGGCCACGGGCTGCACCCGCTCTGGGATGAGTCATCACTTTGTCAAGTCTGGCGTTTAAGACAGACTTTCCCTACACAGCTATGCAAAGCAACAGGGATGGACCGACCGCACTGGGGAAGGGCGTGGGCTTCGAGTGATGGACATTTGTCTAACAAGAGAACTGTAATGTCCTTGTATATCTATTTATTGTATACCCATGCTTGTACCACTTGATCTGCTGTGGGTGACATTTGTCTCCCTCCTCTGATCCACTCTTCTCAATAGCTAGACATTTACATTTTAATTAAATAGGTCAACACTAATTATAGTTACCATTTAGTAGGTTTATTATGTGTAGAATTTTATAGACATCATCACTATATTAATCTTTAGTAAAACAACTTGGCCAAAGGTCTCAGTTAGCCCAGGCTGGCCTAGAATTCACTATGTAGCTTGAGATTGCTCTTGAACTCTTGATCATTCTGCCTCTTCTCCCACCCCCAGGGCTAGCTGTATAGGCACAACCCACCATGCCCAGTTGAAATTTTTTTTGGTTTTTGTTTTGAAACAGGTCTTACTTTGTGACCCAGACTATTTTAGAAATCACTATATATCCTGGGCTATCTGTTAACTCAAGGTAATCCTCCTGCTTTAGCCTCCAGAGTGCTGAGATTATAGGTGTGAGCCGATGTTCTTGCTTAGTCCTTTGCCTCTTGTATTATAGTTGTGTAGTGTCCAGTAAGGGACAGAAATGAAGTCCGAGTACTCAATTCTAAAATCAATATTCTAACTAAACACTGTATAATTGCTGGGTATGGTGCTGTATATCATTAATCCCAGTTATCTGGAGGCAGAGGCTGACAGTGAGTTTAAGACCAGCCTGGAGAGTTCCAGAACTATGTAGAGAGACTGTGTCTCAAACAGCAAGCAATCAAATAAGCAAAATCTTATGAATAATCATAATTTGCTTATTTACTTGATTAGCTTTTTTCAGATTCCAAATCACTTTCATGTGCCTTATAGTTGATCCTTCCTGAAGCCTCTGCATTATAGATTTAGAAGGCCAGATTAGTGGCATTACTGCTTTAGGATGGCAATATTTGAAAAGTTTATAAGCATTCTTAAAAAAAAAAAAAACCTGCCAGGATCTTATGTAGGCCAGGCTGGCCCAGAACTATGTAGCTGAAGATGACCCTAAACATCTGTTTTTCTGCTTCCCACTGCTTCAGAGTCTTTGGAGACTTAACTCAGGACTTCCTGGGCAAGCACTCTCCCAAGGGAGCTGCATCTCCAGCTGCCTTTACTGGTGTTTTTTGAGTCTGGCCTGGAATTGCCATCCCTACATCCTTTGAACAGTGGGATTATAGGCATATGCCACCACACCCAGTTTCCATAAGCTTCAATGAAACTTAAAATTAAGGTTTTTTTTTAAACATTTCAAATTGGTAGAATAGATGTTGACTTTATGTAGTATTATACATTTCCTATTTCTTGACCTCCATTTCGGCTCTTTTTCTCTTAAAGCCTCTGAGAACACTTTGCTCCTCCTCAGCTGAGACCCAGGAGGAATGTGATGCAGAGAGGAAGTGGGACATCAGAGTTGGAAACAGGCAGCCGCAGGCTGAGGATTTTCCCAGCACATGCTTCCCGTGCTGGCAGGAGCCCTTTACAGAAGACATTCTTCGGTAGAGAAGTGTCAAGGGTCTTCCTTCGCTAGATCCTCTGGGATCATCACATTACTGAGCTCTGTGGGAACACACATTCCACAGGATTTGTGTACTTAGTCCTTCCCTACTGGGAAGTGAACTAGTTTAGACATCAATATAAAAGGGGAACAGAGGTGACCTGTATCCTTGGGCTGGAACAGAGAGTGGTACTGGGCAGAAGGACCAGACCTTGGCCCAAGAGTCACCACCAAGTACAGGATGGAGATTTGTATTGAATTATTTATGGAGTTCTCAGAATGCTCCTGGGCAGGTAAAAAAAAAAAAAATCACATCCCTCCACTTATAACACACACACATACACACACACACACACACACACACTGTATATAGTGTGTGTGTCATATGTGTATATATAGTATATGTTATATATCTATAGTGATATATACATATGTGCATATATATATATATATATATATATATATATATATATATATATAGTGTGTGTGTGTATGTATGTATCTATGTATGTATACATATTATTTCCTACGATAAAAATTTAGAGACTTTAAATTGTGCCTTTATTTGTTTAAATATTTTAGCCCAGGATAGTATTGAGTCCCCAGGGTCAATGGCATACCAGCGAGTTTGTTCTCTTCACATCATTCTCCAAGACAGACAATATGTGTGCGTTCTTTCATATAGACCAATACTGAAGCAATGCTTGGGGGATGGAGAAAAAGATGCTTAGCAGACTCCTTACAGATTTGGTTGCCTGTGACAGTTTTGGGTAACTTCTTCATCAGTTCATATTCTGTTAAGCACCCAGTTGCTGTGAGTGAGACCCTGTATTTGACACCTTTCAGATGCAATAAAGGAAATCCATTGTGTCTCCAAGGACAGTGTAGGTGGATTTGCCTAGAGAGTGGATGTTGTTGAGATGAAGAAAATGGCTGTGACAGCTGTGGCGATCAAGGCCAAAGAAGCACACACTTCCCCAGAAGCTGAAAATGAACAAGTGGGAAGAGAGTGAGGAAGTGCAGCACAGGTGACCGCTCCGTCCTTGCTTTGTTTCCTTCAACTTAGGAGGCCCAGGACCCTGAGGTCCAAACCCTGGAATCTGTGTGAGAAGGAGCGAGCAACACATGGGTACCTGCCAGGTCTTAGCTCCAGCATCCTCTTGTCCTGAGTTCACTAGGACTGCCAGTTTACCACTGTCTCGGGTGTATTTGTGTTTTAAAGGCTGTGCTGAACCAGAAACGTCCATAAAGGAGGGATATTTCTGTCTTGGTCTCTGTTCCTGTTGCTCTGTTAAAATACCACAACAAAGGAACTTAAAGAAGAAATTGTTCATTCTGGCTCACACTTCAAGGTACTGTCAATCTTAGCTGGGACATCAGGGCCACAGGAGCTCCAGGCAGCTGGATATATTTTTCCCCACAGTCATAGATCAGAGAGTGAATGCCTTCTGCTGCTGGTCTCACATTTCCCACGTACACCGTCCAGGATTGCAGCCAGAGAGTGACCCACAGTGGATGGGTCTTTTCACCTCAGCACAGTCAAGGTGATCCCCACAGACATACTCAAGGGTCCAACTCCTCTAGATTCTGTCAAGTTGATGCTAACCATCACCTTCCTAGTTCAGGTTATGCTATGGGCCGATATTTTCATGATTTATTGCTATTGTCAGTGCACACATAAGTACATTATGTGGTATAGGCTTTTTGTTGTTGTTTCCTTTACATGGGTTCCAGAGTTCAAACTTGGTCAGAGTGCTTGTGTGTCAAGCACTTTTACCAGCTGAACTATCTCACTGGCCTTGGGCCACTTTCAAGGATTTTGAGGGTTTTGAGGGAGCACCCATTTTGGAGAGAGACTTCTTCCTTACTTGTTTACTTGGTCATCTAGAGTCAGGCCTCCTGCCTATGCCCTGGCTGGCCCCATAGCTGGGAAAATGTTTGCTTTCTCTCACCTTATCCAACTTTTCTGCATCTTGTGCTTACCTCCCCAGTCCTGATTCTTATCCCCATGAGACTTGGTTCCGAGAAGCCAGGCTCTGGCTGGTGTTCTTTTTTGTCAGTTCCCCAAAGCCCACAGCCCCACATCTCTTTCTGTGGGAGTTGGGCATTGTCTAGGAGTTTCCTGGGAGCTCTGGTCATCAGTGTAGGTGGGAACAGAGTGCCGTAATCATAGTGAGTACAGGGTGATAACGGTGTGAAGTGGGATGGACGTGTGCCCCTGCAGAGGTTGGCCTGAAAGACTCAGGGAGAAGGGAGTTAGTAGAATTTCTAGCCTTCCAAGATTGGCAGTTTTAGAAATGGGACTCCACAGAGAAGAGAACTTGGCATTCTTCCTTAGCTTACTGGATATGCAGCAGTACTGCATCTGACAGATACACCAGTTGTCTGTCTGTCTTTCCTTCTAGTACAAACAAGCCTCCTTATCGGACACCAAATCTGGGTTTTCCAGGGCCATTAGGTGCCCTGAAATTTTGGAGATGATGAAATTTTGCCATTAACATGAAAATAAAATTTAGGGTTTTTTTTTTTAAAGTTTTTAAACTTTTACAAAAGAAATTTGGGCGATTATATTTTGTGTTTCATGCTGGATGCATGTATGTAACTATCACACAGATTTCTCATGAATATGTAATAAAAATATTTGGGGCTGTGGTATAGGTAGAGTGCTTGCCTAGTATTAGATCCCCTCTGAGTTTAATCTGTAGCACTGGGAGTTGGGGTGGGGGCAGAGAGTGGAGGGGAACAGCAAGCCAGAATCACCTCGGTATTCCCTGCCCCCAGTCTTAAATGAGACAAGGTCTCACTCACTGTTTAGTCCAGGCTGACCTTGAACTTGAGATTCTTTTGACAGTGTCTTGAGTCCCAGCCTAAGAATTCAGCATTCTTTTGTGTTTTGTTTTACTTTTTGTTTGTTTGTTTTTTGAGATAGGATCTCTCTGTGTAGCCCTGAATGTCCTGGAACTCACTCTGTAGACCAGGCTGGCGTTCAAATCAGAGATTGCCTGCCTTTGTCTCTGGTGTGCTGGGATTAAAATCATGTGCCACCACTTCCCAGTTTAGAATTCAGTATCTGTAAATGGCTTTTAGAAAGCTAAATTGAAAGAAAATGTAAGAAATGATTAGTTTTTGGTCTTATGTACATGTGTCATGGACCTGTCATGTTCCTTCCCTGGTTTTGTGGATAAATTTTCAAGCACTGAGACCTAAAAATAACCACACACACACACACACACACACACACACACACGAGCACATACACATACATACACATGCACTCTAGCACACATGTGCACACACACACATGCACACACCCCCAGAACTGATTGTGATGTTCTTTTCGCCCCACTCACAGTTCCCAGTGTGTAATCTTTCCCCTTCCTCCCTCTCCTTCCCTTTAAATTCTGTACTCTTCTCCCCTGCAGAGTTATTTGCCATGGTCAGATGCTTACTTCCTAGCTGACCATTTTTCCCTCTTGAAAGTGCTTCAAAAGAATTGCCAGTGTTCATTCATTTAGAGCCAGAGCCCAGCTGCCTTGAGGAATAGCTTAATTTTCATAACATTGGGTTTGTGCCAGTTTGCATTGCTAGCTCTATTTTTCAGTCCTCATGTAATCCACTTACATTTGAAGTAGGGGAACCATAGTTATGAATCAGCACGTGACACAGTGAGCCAGGTAGGAAAAGGGTCTCATTTGCCTGAAATCTCCAGGGTGTGGAGAAGTATTCATAGAAGCATGAGAACTGCCGTGAAGGGTTGGGACTTAGGGCTTCCTCCTTTCGTGTTCTGTGACATTTGGGGAAGGAAGTGCAGTGTGACTTTCCATGCAGGTTTTATAAGAGTCCAAGGGGATCTTGAACATTCATATTAGGACAGTTTCTTCAAAACCTTTCAGGCCTAGTGAAATTAATTTTGACTTTTTTATTTTTATCTTATAAGCTATATGTTTCTTACCTTCCATAAAGATAGAATTTGTAAAGTTGGTGTTTTGATTTTGAATCTCCAAGTTCTGCAAAGATGCAGTTGAAAGGATGGATGCTGGCTGTACTTGAGACAGGGCCAGGCGCATAGTGCTAGGAGTCCTTGGTGGTTTTCCTTCCTGCGGAGATGGCTCACTGTCCCCCAGACCCGTCTAAAGCTGTGCTTGGCTTGTCTGTTTTTACTAGAAAGCGCCCTTATTATGCACGTCTCCGTTTCCTGCGACCCTCTGTCCACCTAGATCATTGCTGAATTCAGCTTGCTCTCTCTGTTCGAACCCTGCCTGAAGCCTTTATTCTGGTTTAGACTGTTAAAAGCATTTGCCCAAAATAGCTTGTTCCACAAAAAGAGCAGTAGACTGGGAAAAATGACGCTCATAAGTTACATAAAAAAGGCCTCCTTGCCCAGTGTTGCTACTGCTTTGTTTGATTTGCTTCCTTTGAAGTAAGTTTCCTGGCCTTTGTGGATGTGTCCAGTGAAGTCCTGAGAAGGAGCTGTGGCTGTCACTGGTCCCATCTGATGCCTCGTGTACCCTCTTGAGGAATCTGTTTCTACATAACTGCTGTTGTCACTTCATTGGATGTTTTCAAATTCATGGCTCTTTGACTCTGGTGAGAATATGTCCTGCATGAAATGAACTGCACGTGCTTCATCCTTTTAACTTCATAATGACTGACCCTTCCTTCCTTCCTTCCTTCCTTCCTTCCTTCCTTCCTTCCTTCCTTCCTTCCACACAGACACGTGCATGCGTGCACGTATGCACACACACACACACACACACACACACACACACACACTTTCTGTGTAGCCCTGGCTAGCCTTGAACTCACAGAGATCTATCTGCTACCTGCCTTTGGGATTAAATGTTTGTGTGACCACACCCAGCTACCACACCCAGATTTAAAAAAAAAAAAACAAGCCAAGCCAAGCCAAGCCAAGCCAAGCCAAGCCAAGCCAAGCCAAGCCAAGCCAAGCGAAACCAAACCAAACCAAACCAAACCAAACCAAACCAAACCAAACCAAACCAAACCAAACCAAACCAAACCAAACCAAACCTGCTTGTTTCTTGCAAGTGCCCAATCCACCAAACACATTTAAGAGTATCCAGTTCTTTTCCCATTTTCTTTACCAGTTTTTCGCCCCAGATTCATGGTGTTCTTGTTCTTTTGAGTTTACAGTACTCCCTGATTGAACGTAACAGAAGAGAATGTATTTGAAGCAGTAATATGGTAAAAATAACGTTAAGCATAATCCCAGGGCAGTTACTGGGATTCGCAGCATTCTCCATAGTGTGTCAGTCAGTGCGCCACGTGCAGCTGCACCTTTGCGTCACCTGTGCATGTGTTCTCCAACGTTGCTGTGAGCTCCCCACGCCCACCTCAATTCAGCTCCCACCCTTTCTGTGTTACTGGAATTGCATATATCTTAATAGAAATTAATAGAAATTCAGGGAGAATGGACAGCTTATGGCCACAAACATTATAAACCTCTCTGTTTACTTAGGTTTTTTACAACCTTCAAGTGAAATTTAATATGCATTTTATGTGTGAAAGTCTTTCTCATCTTTTGTTAGATTTTCTAGGTTGTTTATGGCTCTTTTGGTCAGTATTTAGTGCCTTTGTGATTGCTGTTTCTGGTGTATTAAGAAGGAATTGACTTTGTATTTGTTCATTAGATGGTTCTTGGTTGATTTAAATGTCTTCTCATCTGTACTTGCTATGGGGACCGGGAGTCAGATGGCTTTCAATGGAGCAGGAAGTAACTTGAGCGAGTATTGGGAATGTCACAACTCATTTTAATTTAAAAACAATATACTTTTAGAAGTAAAGGAAGATGACTTTTAGTTATTTGAATGGATTCATTGATTTAGTCATCAAATATTTGGGTGCCTTCTAATGTCATGGATACCATTCAGGGTCAGAATCGCGAACAGAGAAGGTACGGTTGTACTTTCATGGAAGAGCAAGCTTGAGAGTCCACATGGGAGAGATTGGGTGTAGAGCAGAATACAGATCACTTCATCTCTTTCCTCCTCTTCCTCTCTCCTCCTCTAGCCTACTCAGAGACACACACACATTAGAGTGAAGAGTACATTAAAGAAACAAGGGAGACTGCTGAGTCCTGAGGTGGGGACTCAGGTGCACCAGTCATCGTGGACTTAAGTCAGGTTACTATTTGATAAGTTGTGGAACCTACGGTAAGCCGTCTTATTTCTGGTCAGTATGCTCTTCTTTCTCTCTCAAACAAAGCTGCCTGAAGAGGGAGAGGATTGTCTCTGTGGTGGAATAGACACCCTACTGCCAGGTTTTAGTTCAGACAGCCCCTGTGGCTTACCTTGTGGACTGTTTGAATTTATGATGGTCTGAAAGCAATATGCATTCAGTGGGAACTGTACTTTGGAGTTGGATTTTTCCCAGGCTAACAGTATATATCTTGTTGCTCTGTCCAGATGCAGGGCAGGATGGGAGGCACAACTCCCCTCAGCAAACTTGGGCAGCGGGCTAGAGAACCAAAACCTGCAATGCCTGCAGTGTCCTGCAGTGTGTGGATCCGGAGGCAGGGCAGAGTAAATGCAGTTTCAGCTCAGGACATTTCAGCTTCTGATGGGTTTTTGGGGACTAAGCTCCATCATTAGTTGAACATTTACTGCTGCCGTCCTTCCCACTGACTACTGCTTCTGTGGGGCATCCCAGCGTCCAGGGAAGTAGCTGTTTTTGCTTAGCGGTCAGGTCTGCTCCCAAGAGCAGGGTGGTTGGCTGGCGCGGGGTGGGGGTGGGGGGAGAGTGATTTGGATTCCCCTGAGGTCCTTGCACCCTGTTCATCTGGCAGTGTGGTTCTGTTTGGTCAAGGCTTTGCACTTGGAGCAACTCCATCTGAGCTGTAGTCATTATAAGTGAGAAGCAGTGTGGTGCACTGGTGCAGGGCTCACATAAGCATTGGCTTTGAACATTGGCTTTTCTGTTTAGTGTTGCTAGCCTGTGTCTATACTTTACTGTTGAATCTGTGTCTACCTGTTTCCTCATCTGCAAAATGTGAATAATAGCAGACTCTTCTCTGGGCTGTAGTAGGCATTGTGTGAGTAATGTGTGTGCACACATGGGTAGTGCCAGCCCAAAGCAAGAACTCTGTTAGTTCCTATTGTTCAGTCTTTTTGAGAATGGATTCCTGAGGCCACTCCTCCTTGGGATATTCAGAACTGTTTGAATTCAAGCCATGTGTATAATTTATGGCTAACAGAGACTTGGACATATTTCTTGGACAGGTTTATAAGAAGAAAAATGGCACAGGAAGAAATGTCGGCAGTGACTGTTCGGACAGAAGAGCAACAGCACTTGTATTGTTACGCCTGTTACTGGTTCCTCGTGACCACTGATAATAATACAACTACTGGGAAAAGGAGAGGCCAAGCTGGCCTTTGCTCAGGTGCCGTGGTGAAGGAGAGCAAAGGGATTGATTGACAGTGTGGTACTGGCAGTTTTAACTGGTGGAGCGCTTTTCTGGTGTATTTAAGAGTTGTAGAAATGCAATGATGTGTTCAACTGTGTTCAAACAACTTCAGCAGAAGCCCCCCAATGTTAGTAGATGGGCTGTGTGCATTGGCAGCCCCTCTTTGAGAGTTGCTTCTGGTATCATTTTCCCTCTTGGTCTCTGTGTTCCCTGAAGGACTCGCAGTCATCCCCCACTCCGTCGGTCCCTTCTGTTCCACCTCCTCTTGGATGTCTCTCTTTTTAATCCCACCTTTCTCCTTCATTTGCTGTCATGCAGGTCTGATGTGCATGCTCAAGGAGTAAATTTGATTTGTTTGTTTGTTTGTTTGTTTTTTGAGACAGGGTTTCTCTGTATAGCCCTGGGTGTCCTGGAACTCACTCTGTAGACCAGGCTGGCCTTGAACTCGGAACTCCACTTGCCTCTGGCTCCCAAGTGCTGGGATTAAAGGCGTGCACCACCACTGTCCGGCTGTAAATTTGATTTCTTACTACCTGGTAAAATACTTTTCACCTTCTAAATCAAGTGGCTTTGTATTTAGGCACACCTAGAATCTACAAGAGAAGTTATGAATTAATTAAGCCTAAGGTTCCCAAAACACCTAGAGCTGTCCTTGCAGGGTTGGCTTCTGGGAGGGGTGGAGGGTGGTCAGGGGCTTGCTGGACTGGAAGTTTTCTCTTTTCATGGGGTTCGTCTGCATTGCCACCGTTGTGTATGTATCAGAAAATTTGAACTTTTCCATACTAGTAGGTTAGAATTCTGGAAAATTACCCAACGCATTTTCACAAGGAAACTATGCCAATCTGATAAGTTTCCTCAAAACCTCATTGCTTTTAATCTCTCTCCTGGAGACTTCATCAAGCTTTTCAGCCTTCCTTCTGTTTCTCCTTTCTGTAATTGTGTGCAGAGAAGTGGTCTTTCCTGAGAAGTTTATCTACAGGAATTGATAGTTAAGTAGTTTCAAAGTAATCCCATCAGGCCGAAAGGGTACCTGGGGAACAGCAGCGTTGCCTGGTGTCACGGGAGTGTTCCTTACTTGAGGTGGGCATTTCAATAAACAGAAGTACTGCCTGTTTCTAAAAACCTTGTTCTGTAATTTGTTTTTCATGCGATAGTTGAATGTAACAAATTATTTACATTAGTTCTCTGTCTTAGGAAATCTGTTGCAAACCACAGCAGGATCTGAGTTGGTAGTGTGATCATAATTAGGACTTGTTGCTTTTGAAAAGCCTTCATCACAGCGGTTCTTTAAGTCTGTTTGAGCATGGGCAGTAGGTACAGGGGCGTCTGTCTGTCAGTGATGCTTGGCAGGTGTTATAGAGCCACGTGGAGTTGGCATGACCTTGTAGATTGATTTTCTACACTTATTCTGTGGCGTTGAGTTCAAGACAGGCTTGGCAAGACTAAGACCTGAACCTTGAGGAAACCCAGTGATCTTGTTGGGTTCGGCCTTAATGCCGGGCCTCCCTTGAGAATTAGAAAACAAAACCTAGGTGTAGGGAGGGTGTTGGACGCAAGTTGTACAGTTCTGTGGCTCCTGGGGTGACCTGTTTTGTATCCGATGGCCCTAGAGTGTAGCTCTTCACTAGGTTCCAGTTGCATGCACTCTGTGGCCTGTGGCTACCTGGCTCACCTTTGCCTCCTGTGGGGTCTGTTCCACCTTAGCTGTTGTCTTTAGCCCCAGCTGGTGAGTTTTTCTTTCTAGAGCTGTCAGCAGCCTTGGCTGGTGCTCTAGCCTTGCAGTTGTACATTGTTTTTATGTCCAGTTGGATTTCTAGAAAGCAATTGTGAGGATCTCAACACTGATAATTTCAAAGAATAGTTGGGTATATGTAGGGCAAATTACTCTTTGTAAGAATTTGTATTGAGATTGTAGCAGGTGTAGCAAGGAAATGGAATGTCAGTCAATTCTATTCCATACTTAAAAAAAAACTAATAGCCGGGCGGTGGTGGTGCATGCCTTTAATCCCGGCACTTGGGAGGCAGAGGCAGGCGGATTTCTGAGTTCGAGGCCAGCCTGGTCTAGAGAGTGAGTTCCAGGACAGCCAGTGCTACAAAGAGAAACCCTGTCTCGAAAAAACCAAAACCAAACCAAACCAAAACAAAACAAAACAAAGCAAAAAAAACTAATAATACTGTGGATGACCTTTTGGTAACTCTAACTTCTTTCAGATTTTGGATGAGTTTCTACCAATAGAACCAAGAGTGACAGGACTGAAGAGATTTTCATGAAGATTGCATCATCTGTTGGGTAGTACAGTTGGATGGGAGGGGCAGGGGGAGTTGGAAGGATCATGGTAAAACACTCGCTTCTGGCTTGAGTGATGCTAGCACAGACAGGGCTATGGGGAGGGCTTCATTTCGGTTTGCATAGCTCATTCAGGCAGTGAGGAAGTTTCAACACACTGTTGAATCGATGGGCTGGAGCTTGTCAGTGGTCAGGGCCTGGGATTCAGAAACAGGTATCATGCTGTCTAGGTGGGCTTCAAGCTGTAGACGTGTTTAGGATTTAGTCTTGGATACCTAACTAGAGCTTGGAATGAGAAGAGAAGGTGGAGGACAGGACTCTGGGGAACATGGTTTTGTGAGTAGAGAAAGGAGGAGGTACTGACACAAGTAAGGCTAGTAGGAATTATCATACAGCAGAAAGGGCGGTCCTAAGGAGTGAGGTAATGGTGGGCCATAGAGGCATGGTGACACAGGGGGCTGGTGGGCCACAGAGACACAGTGACAAACTTTGAGATAGTTTCAAGGCTTGTGCAGAGAGAGAGAGAGAGGGGTGGGGGTTAAGAGAGAGAGAGACACAGAAAGAGACACAGCGAGAGACACAGAGAGAGACACAGAGAGAAGCACACAGAGAGAGAAGTTTCTAGGAACGTCAGTGCCTGTCCAAGGTAGACTGTTAGAAACCTTAGGCGTGATTGGAGAGACAGGCTAGAAGGGGCTGTAGGATGTAGTTTGCTAAGGCTTCCATAACTAAATGCCATAGAGCAGCTTAAGCATAGCCATTCCCTTCTAGTCTGGAGGCTAGACGTTGAAGACTGAACAATCAGCAGGCTTCCCAAAGATCTCTTCTGATGCCTTTTGAGTGGCTTACAAGTGGCTTGCCTTGTTTCCATTAGGTCATCCCTTGATCTGTCTTATCTGTTACCTCTAATTTCTAAAAAAAAAAAAAAAAAAAAAAAAAAACTATTTATGTGTATGGATGTCTGTTTACATATATGTCTCTGTGCCATCTGTGGGCCTGGTGCTCACAGAAGCCAGAAGAGGACATTGGATCCCCGGGCCTGGAGTTTCAAATGGTTGTGAGCCACTCTCTAGGTGCTAGGAATCAAACCCAGGTCATCCAGAAGAACAGGCAGTGCTCTTAGCTGCTGAAACATCTCCCCAATGTCTTGTGCCTTCTTGTAAGGGTCTACTCTAGTCCTCCCCTTTAGCATGAAAGATCCTCTCTCCAAAGACCATCACACTTTATGGTACTGGCACTGAGGACTTCGTCATGTGAACCTCGAGGAGAGAAATGTGGCTGGTATACATGGACTTTGAACTCAGTGACCCACATGCCTCTCCCCTCGCCCTACACCTCCACCCTGCTGACCATCTGGCTCTTCTTGGTCACCTTGGTGGCTCTGTTCTTGCTTGACTCTTTCCTGGTTATATAGGTTTGCACCTTGGCACTTTTCATAAACTCAATGTCATCTGTCTTGTCTTCTATTCTTCTTAAGTCACAACTCCATCTTTTGTGGCAAAATGCTCAGTTGAGCTGTTGTAAAATGTATTTGACACTAGCATGGAGCGATCATGGGACCCTGAGCTTTTGGCTTTTCTTACTGTGGTCCTCCTTCCTCCTCAGTTTGTGGTTTAAAGGAAAAAGAAAAATGGGAATGTCACTTTAGGTCAAGGTTCAGTAAAAATGTACATTTGACTTTGCCTTGTGTTTCACAAATTAATTTTTTTTCCTCCAGAGTTTGGTTTTGAGTTCCTTTTCTTTTCAGGAGCCCACTTTAGTTAAAATTAGACTGAGTGGGTTGCAATCCCAGTAGAGCATGGGGACAGAATTATTTCAGTGGGTGTGTTATAACTGACATACATTCTCTCTCTGTCTCTCTTTCTCTGTCTCTCTCTGTATATATGTGTGTATGTGTGCACACACGTGTGCACGTGTGCATGTGTGTAATACAAACATCTACACAGACATATCTATATAGATACATTTGAGTCACAGAGACACATAGACACACACATAGACGCACATACAGTCACATGTACACACACACACATTCAGACATACACAGAAACATGAACACAGACACACACACACATATTCAGACACACAGATACAAATACACAGATACACATATGGACACACATAAATACACACCCATTCACATACATGGCATGGAGGATTAAAGCTGTGTAAATATTAAGATCCTGTTTGATGCTAAGCTAGACACACAGACATTCATATTAACAAAGGAATAAGGGTTGATGTAGGTGTAGACCATAAACATTTAGTTGTTTTGGGTTTTAATATTTATGTGTTCACCTAGAAATATGGATTTTCTGATGTATGTGAGTCTTAGACTGCTTCTCAGTACTGTAACAGAATAGCTGAGGCTAGGTAATTTATTTAAAAGTTTATGTCAGCTCATCATCCTGGAGATCCAAGAGCACACATATCAGCATGTGCTGGATTTATGGCAGAAAGTGGAATGCATTTGGGCCCACATGGAAGAGAGGAACCAGATGAGTGATTCCGCTGCATAGTAGCCCTCCCTTTCTAGGACTAAGCCAGCCTTTGGAGAAGCATATTGATCTCTTTTAATCACTTCATCATCTCCTGACAGCCCACCGCTTCTCAACATTGCTACACTGGGCAACGAAAATGTAACGTGCATGTAACGCGCACACCACATCCAAACCACAACCATGAGTGTAGGGGGTTTCTTTACCCAGTAGTCTATTGAAATACATTGATGTTATTTCTACATGAAAGGTCTTAGCTTTTTAAAACTTCACCCAGCCTATGTCATCTGAATTGAGTTCTCCTCTTCCCCTCTCCCAGTATAAGGAATTGAACCTGCACACAGGATAGGCATACAGGATAGGCACACAGGATAGGCACACAGGATAGGCACATGCTCTACTATAGAGTTAAAGCTCATGTTATTTTCAAGACGTTGAGTATCAGATCTGTAAGTGTGGAGCAGTCATACGTAAATTTACTATTTGGCTGCTTAGAGCAGGGGTGTCCACATTTTTTCTGAGATCCTTTATAGTCATTGCTAGAATGAAATTCTCTTTGAGGGCAATGTTTATCTCTGCTGGCAGTTTTAAAGATGTAAAAATTTGAAGTATGAAACTCAGTTTTCTTTCTCAATAGCAGTGTTATGTGTTGATTCTTTGAATCTTTACGAGCACAGCTATGGCATGCCCTGTGACCTTGTGCTCCTGGCTCTATGCTCTGCTATGGATTTGAAGTGTTATTTTTGTGCCTCAGTGACTTGAGCACTTGTGACCATACATTTGGAACTGAGTACATACATCAGGATATAGTTTCGAAAGGCCAGTTCTACTTTTAGCTGGATAGCATGCTGACACTCTCTTCTTTAATTGTCTAGGCCACAGCTTTAGAAGGCAGTAGTACATGTGCCAGGCATGGTGGCAGAACCTATAACCCCAGTACTTAAGAGTTTGAGGTCAGCCTGGGCTACATAGTGAGTTGCAGGCCAAGTGGAGCCACAGGAGACACTGTGGGGGGGTGGGGGCGCACAGGGTAGACCAGGGAGGGAGAGAGGAAGGCCGTCCGGTTTAACCAAGCTCGCTCCCTCTCATTGGTGAGTTTCCCAGATTTTAATTGTCTAATTTCTTCTGTACATTTTCTATTTCATCTCATTTGACTCACTCCAGGTCTTATTCCCGAGACGGTAGATTGGAGCCCCAGCTGGAGTCCCTGCTGCCAGACTGGGCTATGCCTCCCCCAACCCTTAGTTAGAGCCTGCTTCCCCCTCGACTTGCCTGCTTTTATGTAGTGTGTAATCTAAACCACTACACCAAGCAGCTTGCTCTGTTAGTATTTGTCACAACTAACCCAGATGATGAGCTAAACATTCTTTTTGCTGTCTAGGCTGTTGTTTAAATCTGAAATGTCTTCCCAAAGCTCATGTGTTAACCACTTGTTTGCCAGCCTGAGGCACTCTTAGGAGAGGTTTTTGGCTACCATGTGGTGAACACAAACTTCTACCATGATGCACCATACTAATCCTAAAGCCATGGGCTAAGTGAATGTGGAACAAATCCTCTGATACTACCAACCTAAATAAACCTTTGCTTCTTTTAAGTTGATTACCTCAGGCATTTTGTTACAGTAACAGAAGGATGACTAAGCCAGCTTCTGTATCTGTTCAGAGGTGCTTTGGTGGCTCTCCACCACCTGTATGTAGCATTTCCTCAGACTGAGACCATCCTGACCATTTGTCATTAGTAACAGTTATTAGTAGTCTGCAGTGTGGACACAGTAGATGAGGCTATGTCAGAGTCCTCTCAGCTCTTTCCTGCTCCCAACACCCTGACAAGTATACATTCTTTAGGTAGATCCAGCATAGCCTCAGGTTCCCTTTATTTTCTGCTGCATTGCCCACTAGGCCTGTACCGCATAGCTGTCCTCTGTTTCCATTTTATGTAGTGGCTCTTTGCTAAATGTTTTTTAAAGCTAATGCTTTAAAGGGTCCTTCTCTGTGGTCACATCCATGTCACCCTTTGTTATCCAGGTCATCCAGTCAAGTCTGGCCATACGCTGTCTTTCTCTGATCTGCCTGTGCCATACCAACTGCTCTACTGCTAATTGCAAATGTAAATCAGATCCCCGTATTCCTCATCTTGAGGTGAAGAGGTTGTGTGGTGTGCACACTCTTGGTTGTAATTGTCCCAGCTTGATTGCAAATGCCTGCCAAGGGGTGGAAAGATTCTTGCACTTGTTTTGCTTTGAGCAGGATGGGTGCTAGATTAGAGCAACAGTGCTTGACAGCAGACAGTCCAGAGAAGTTCATCATGCAGGTCGGCCCTGGGTGGATGCTCTGGCCACGTCTGCCAGCCTCGGGTAGACCTACTTTCCTCTTATCTGTGTGCAAACTATTTGTTGTATTTAGTGTGTTCTTGTTGTCACGATGAGTGTTTGTCTCTCCCTTTTGTATGAACCAACTGCTAAAGTGCTGGTGAAGTCTGTGGAAAAAACAGTGGAGGAGAAAAGTTGGTCAGCAGCTTAGCGTCTAACTGGGGGACCTTATACTTACTTTAGTTCAAAATGCCTCCAATTTTTCTCAGCGTCTCTCTAACCACATATCTGCAAAGAGTAGAACTGTAAATTTTAAGGTTTTAGCCTTTTAATTTCACGGTTCACAATCTCATGTATTTCAAAAATGCTTTTTGACCAAAGTACCTATAGAGGAAGTGATTAAGGTGGATTTTTGTATAAAGTAATAGGTATGCTTTGTTCAAGGGGAAAGGTGTACACGTGGCTCTTCTGCTTATGGATGACGGCATTCAAGGAAAGCCCTGCTGTTGCCACACATCGGTTGCAAGTTTAAGCGGAATCTGTCATTAAAATTTAGTTAACATTTGTAAGTAGACATGTTGTAAGCATAGGTTTTAGGAAACATGTTTGGCATAATTTAAAAATTATTATAATGTGCTGTAAAGGCTGATTTGTTGTTCCTCAGTTCTTCATAAATAGTGCAGAGCGCAGTCAGTAAGAATGGTGGTAGCTTTGATTCTTAAATATAGTGTCACTTCTAATATTACAAGGAAAAAAAGACCCAGAAATTGGTACAGAAAATGCTTTCAAATTCTAATGTGGTTGTTGATTTTAATCAACTTTGTGTGAATCAACGTACTGTAGCAAGTTAGCTATTTCTTTTTTAATTCTTTTCAAATTTCAAAATAGCTTTGCTTTCTGAATTTATGTTATCAGGGTCTTTGGGGGGGAACATCTTAGCTATTTTTGTTTGATCGCTTCTCAACTAATAAACATTCATGAGCTCCTAATGTAAATGTATAAACATCTCTCCCTTTGTTTACATAGTTTATTAGACTTTATTTTAGTAGCTAACTGCTCAGGGAGTTTCTGAGTTTCTTTTCTGAGGACTTTTCTTAGCCACAGCTACAGAGCCATTGCTGAAGCTGCACTTTCAAGGAATGTACTTCTGGTCATATGTAGACTTACTAATTTGTAATTTTGATCTCATAAGTAAGTTCTTCATAACCAGATGGATTTTTAAAGGTAGCCGATGATCATGTGGATAGCTGTAAACACACAGAATCCGTGTGTGCCTGGGGAGCTGCATGCTGGAGCAGCCTGTTTATTTTATGCATATCTCTGTGGTGTCTGTAGTTAGACTTTCAGTGCATGTTTTTCATGATGAGTCTGAAACAGACAGCTGCTTTTCTTTGCTTCTGAGACGATCGCATTGAAATTTTTGTGGACTGGCCTTTGCTGACTTTTTGGTTTTTTTCTTTTAGAACATTCTTTAGAGTTCCCTAAACGATGGAAACCAGCCTTTCTAAAATTAATATTGTCAGCAATGATGGAAACAGGGACAGGAGACTATAGGAGCAAACTTGGAGGGGACTGTGTTATGTACTTTGGTGGGGAAACTGAGGCTTGGAGAAGTGACATTGTGCCTGAGGTATCATGGGCATACTGAGCTAGATCTGAAGCTTGGATCTTCTGGGTTTGAATGGTCTGATGAAGTTGTAAAGGGAGCAAAAGTCTAGGATGTAGCTTAGTGGTAGATCACTGTTCTGGCGTTCAGTGGTTCAGGCTTTGAATGGACAGGTGGTATAAATAGAGGGAGAGGGCTGGTGGGGTTTTTATCCTGTGGAACAAAACGAGCTAGGTACTCTATGATTAGTAAGTGGGTTCTTTTAGAAGGGCAGTTGGTTTCCCGGACGGCTGTACTGTTTAATAATTACTTCGCACTATTGGCACCTGAGGATCTGCCAGTGCCAATGAGAGCTGTCGCCTTGCCAGTTATATTTGAGCACTTTTACATTCACACTGGGGTTCCAGTGTCGCCAATCTAAACATTTGACTCCTTGGAATCTTTTTGTCTGCCTTGAGGTAATGGATTGAGAAGTCTAAGGGTTATAATTAGCACACTCCCTCGTACAGCTGAGTTTGTGTTTCTGGATGGAACAGTGGTTTATGGTGTTTGGCTACCTTGTCCCGCAGGGATCGTAGCCCTTCAGACGTTAGCTCATTGATTCTTGTAATGTTGCTCACTGTGAGTTGTGTGGCGTGATTACAGGTTCCCTATTAACACTCACTGTTCTGCATCTCCTGGGCTTGTGGAAGGTAAGGGATGGATGCTTCTGTGAGGTGTGGGGCAGCAAAGGAGCGGGGGCAGGATGTGGCTTTTGGTGAGACTTGGTGAGATGTCCCTTCCTGTTGTTCCTGACTTAGCGGACCTAACTCTGGGAAGTGACAGTAGGGACATGGTGCTGGCTGCGCTTCCTGAGGAATATGTGCTGGTTACTTTGCTTCTGTCAAAAAGTAAGTCTCAAGGGCTGCTTAAAAAAGGAAGTATTCATCTTGGCTCACAGTTCAAGTGTGTAGTCTGTCACAGAGAAGTCATGACATGGTAAGGGAGCTGGACCCAGTGAACCCACAGTCAGGAAGCAAAGAGTGAGAGATGCTGGTACTCAGCTAAGTCTTGAACCCCAGCTGAATAGTGCCACACACACGGAGGGTGTATTTTTCCATCTGATAAAACTAAACCAGAAACTCCCCCTCTGACACTTCCAGAAGTTCATCTCTAGATCATTCTAGATCCTGTTTCTTGGCAGAGAGCCTAACCAAGATTAAAGGTATGATTCCAGGAGAGCGGAGGTCTCCTGCAAATGAGGTAGCTAGATTAGGAATCTGGACATTCTTGGGAAAAGAGAGCTGGAAGAGCACGCGTGCTCTTAAGGTCAAAAGAAGAAACCCATTTCTGCTGTGTTTTTTTCTCTGCCAATCTGTGTACACCTTGCTCTCATCCTGACTTTGGGGATCAGAAATTGGAATTCCAGAGGTGAATTCCCTTGAATTTCGGTCTTGACTTTATGATTGCCAAGCCTGAGATGGATGTACCGGTTGTACCAGTGTAAATCTGGGGTCCTTCCTTGTACCAGGTACATCTAACTCTCAGCCTGTGGGTCAGCTGTTGCCCAGGATAGCTATGAACATGGCCCAACACAAAAGTGTAAACTCATTTAAGTATTAATATTTTTACAGTTTCTTTTTGGTAATATAGTTTTACTGTTTCTGAGCACAACCTTTGTAGATAACATTTCATTACATGGTCATGTGCCAGGTGAACTGTTTCTACATGACTTGGGTAAGGCACAGTGAGACAGACGTCTTACTTCTGGGTTGCTATGAAGAGCTTGGCAGTTTAGGACTCAGATCAAACCATATCTCCTGATGGAAGAGAATGGCTTGCAGGGAGTCAGTCAGGCATCATCACATCCCAGGTAAACCTCCCTCCCTTCAGAATAAAACACTGGCTCCTAGAGGGTTGCTCCCCTGTGAGAGTCAGGAAAGACGAATCATGGTGAGGGGCTTAGAATCCTGCACTTGCTGGATTATGCACACGCCCTTTGAACTGATGGTTAGTAATCTAAAACCTTCACTCTCTAGATGATGTGTTAATCATATTTGCTTTCCACAGTTGGAAACAGCCTCCCTGCCTCCCAAGCCTCCATCTCTTTATGAACTGCAAGGTCTAGATGCTATTTTCTAGTCCCCACAGCCTGTCTGGGAGTGAGTGGATGTTGGCTTCTAGGTAGTTCTTGTTGA
Source organism: Grammomys surdaster (assembly GCF_004785775.1). Lineage (NCBI taxonomy): Eukaryota > Metazoa > Chordata > Mammalia > Rodentia > Muridae > Grammomys > Grammomys surdaster. The sequence continues at coordinate 3,297,820 of NW_021604613.1, forward strand.
TCAAGCCAGTTTGCATGCACAGGTGAAAACCAACCTTGACTTTGATCAGTGGTGATTCTGTCCATTTCTGGTTTTGCAGAGACACTCTCTGGGGTGTTAACTCAGAGATAACCATAATGTCCCAGTCGTACTCTTACACAGGGCTGTTAGCATATGGGCTTACATTTGTAAGTTTTCTGTTTTCTGTTTACTTTCAGACTTTGTTCATAGCTATTTAATCTTCACTGCCTGTTCCCTAGCCTAGAACTCTAACGAAAGTCCTCTGAGCAGCGATCCAGGTGTCTTAGCAGAAGGCCTTAAAGAAAGGCTGGCGGTGGGCCTCCCTTCCATGTTTTGACTTTACTAATGAAATAAAAGTCTGGAAAGTCAGCTAACTATCAATTGTGACATAAATTCAGGAGATAGACGCTACACATATAAATTTCTCTTAGCAAGCGTGTTGGTAGGAGTGAAAATTAGCGTGGTCACAAATGCATGTCAGCCCTCTCTGTGGTCATGTGGGCCACTAAACCTAGCTCTTTAGAGAACTACATGTGCCAGGACCTGTCTTCATCGAGAGTAGCAGCCCGTCTTCCTCAGGGGAGGAGCAGGGACACACACTCAGTACTATCGGTGTGTCCCAATGCCTGAGATGCTCATTTCCTATAGCTCTGGAAGCTGGGAAGTTCAAACTTTGGTTTCTATAGAGTCTCCTCTTGCTGGGTTGCAGAAACATTGGTGTCTCCTCACATTTATGTCTTTTACAAAGGCAAAAACTCCCTATGTCCTTCCTGGTGGCCTCTACAGCTGTTTCTTTTCAAAGGCCTCACCTCCAGTACTGTAGAACCAGGAAGAGCTTCAGGTGGGAGAACACAGGCATTCAGTCCATAACAGCTGGCTTGGTTGTAGCGTGCTGCGTAGGATCAGTGACTCCTCACACTGGGTTAAGTCAGGCCAGGCCATGCTTAAGTCAAAAATCCCAGGTAAACCTCCTGAGGCTCAAAACTGGAATCTGGCATCTGAAACTTTTCTCTCTACCCCACATGCTTTGTCTTCAGGCTTCATTCTTTCTTTCAGAAGAGTGGTCTCTGCAGGGCTCCCCTAAATGAAACTTGCTCTCAGCATCTCCACAAATGACTTTACTGCTTGCAGCCTCTTGACTGTGGCTTGTGTGTCCTGGTCCCAGGCCCATGGAAGCTGGCGTTGTTCTGGCCAGTGTGCATTGCCCAGTTAGCTGTGGCCAGGTTGAAGCTGCTGCTGTTGGAGCCCATTGGCAGCCTTGGCATGCATGCTGTGTTGTGTGGGATTTGTCCTGGAGTGGAGAGACTTCTAGAGAGAAGAGTAAGGAGGCAAAAGAGAGGTGAGCTCATGGGTTCACTGCCAAGAAATCTGTTTCTTTTTGAAGTAAAATGTACATAAATAAAATTTATGAGTTTAGCTTTTCATAAGAATCCTAGTAAATTAAGGATCTAGGCTAAAGTAAGCATCTTGATTTGAGTTTTTTATTTCTTGCTCATCTGCATTTTCTATTTTTTTTATAGTGGGCACACACTTCTCTTAGTCATTAGAAAGGTCATTTGAAATGTCACAAGTGGGGTGTTTGGGTTGGAAGGTTGCTCAGTGAGTAGAGGCATTCGTCACTAAATCTGATGATCTGTGTTCCATTCCTGACCCAGTGCTTAAAAGAGAGAGCAGAGCCCACAGACGTCCTCTGACCTATACATGTGTGTCCTGGCATGCTCACGTGCACACTAAATAAATGTGATCAAAGACTTTAAAACAGGGTGCTCTGTGGCTGTTCCTGCTAAACTGTGGCTTCTGGGAATGATGTGGGAGGAGAGAGAGGCACTGTGACATTGCTCCTGTCTCTCTAACCAATCATACAGTGCCAGCATCTCATCAGGATTAGTTCTCTACATGTTGCTTGAACAGAATAAAGTGGACATTTAATCTCCACCCCAACCCCAACCCCAACCCCATCCCCAGGGAATTTTTGGTGCTATTTTAAAAGGTTGAGGAAGAAAATTCCAGTTCTCAGTGCTTGGTTCCTGTTAGGTTGTGAACCTCGAGGTAGAGCTTTTGGTCTCTCTTGCCTTTGCTTGTTTTGGGGATTTGATGAGAGTTATTTTGTTCATGACATTTTGTCATATTGGCCCAGTTTTCTAACTTAAATGTGTTTTGCATGCCATTCTCAAAAAGCATTAATGGCTTCATTTGGAGCCACGTGCTTGATTTTATTTCCTGTCCTATTGTTGGTATTGTGATTTTTGGAGAAATCAAGTGGCTAGAAGCTCTAATCATTCTTCTGCCTCCTAGTTGTGGCCAAACTTATACAGTGGCAGCCGTGAGATTGCCCACTGTCCTATGACTAGGATGTTAATAGTCTTTTGCATCTCTGTCTGCTGTTTGTATTTTATTGAGTTCCTACGATGTACATGGGGCAGTGCCATGGACTTGGAGAAAAACCCAATAATAAGACATGATTCTTACATTGAAGTGCTGATTTTGTAGAAAAGGTATGGCCAGCAAACAGGACCATTGATTGTACCTGTAGGTTAATGAGTGGAAGCAGAGTCAGTTAAAGCCACCAGTACTGTTAGGAAGCCCTCCTGCAGCTTCTGGGGCTGGAGCATGCGTCTAAAGATGCTACAATGGCATCGATACAGTTGCTATACAATACAATTCTAAAGATGCTGTGATGTTTTAAATGTCCTTCTCTTTCGGTTAGCCAGCAGAAGATAACTTTTCAGTGTTTTCCTATGTATAAGTTGTTTTTGAATTGCTGTAGAGGCTGTTTCAGATTTAAAATACTATGACTTAATATTCTTGTTACTCATTGAGGTGTCAGCTCCAATTTGTTCATGCTCTTTCAAATGCAGAAGTGTTTCCGCTTAAAGTGTTCATTGTTGCTGGCCTGTGGTACTCTGAGAACTTCAGTGCATTGTGGGGGCAATAAGATATCTTTTATTTCTGTGTATCCTTTATTTCTTGTTAACTGTTAACTATTGATTATTAATTTGGAATAGCTTTCTGTATTATTGTTTTGATATTGAATGGTGGAGTGCTCATGTACTTCCCATTTTTTTTGTCCCCATCTATGTATGTGGCTGTCAGCCAGAGGGATGGCTGTCTCAGTATCTGTAATATTCATAGTTACGGAGAGTCGCGTGGTAGGTAGCTTGTAACGTAAGGTGAGTGATGGGGTAGACTAGTTTGTTGAATTGTTAGGTTACAGTGCTACTAAGATGCTTTAGGATATTTTATCCTACATTCTCGTTTTGATTTTGAAGATAGTTTGAAATGATGCTTTTAATATTTCTAACTGTGTTTTTTTGCTATATAGGATTCCAATAAACAAGCTGGTAACATTGAAATAAGCAGTAGTCATTTTAGAAGTACTTGAGAGCAGGTAGGGGAGAGAGTAGCTGCCTTATATATCTGGGGAGTGGCTCACATAGCCATGGGGTCATCTGGTACTGGGTAGTTACTGGGCTGGTTGCTGGCTCAATTACCCTTCGATTCAGGGGCCCTGCTTCCTGTGGCCCCCAGAATGTCCCCCAGTCATTGTGTTTTATAGATGGCCTCAAGTTAGGGAGGAAGATTAGATTTCACAAAGTAATAAAATCTATCAGCAGTCTGGTACTATGCACTAGGTGCACTCAGTTTTATGTTAGCTACAGATTTGGTTGAATGATAGACAGATTGAGAACTGCAGAGAGTCCACAGATTAACAAGGATACAGTGGGCAGGAAGCAAGAACAGGCCAGAACTGAGCAGCAAGAGCTGTGCTGCCGAAGGGGCCGCATGGTCTACACATTGCTGTGTGTGATGATGAGTGCGGTCCTGGTCCTGACCATCCGTACTCCAGGGGGGTTAGGTGGATGTGCACAAGCTGTGCTCCCACCTCCTGCTTGTGCTAGGATTGGGAGGATGCAGATCTGCCAGAAACTGGCATTAACTCCCTACAAAAGTCATTGTAGCTGGGAACTCCCTAAATGGTAGATCAAGGACAAGTAGGACCGAGTGACCAATGGTGCCGGCAAGACCCATGTCTACTGTGGAGATCAGCTGGCCTCACACCAACACTTTATTTGTTTTGGATCAGGTTTGTTTGTTGTTTGAGATGGAGTCTTGCTATGTAGTCAGTCTATACATTGTCCTGCCCTAACCTAACAAGAGCAGGAACTGCCTGACTTCACATACACCTTTCTCATCATACCTACATGTAGGAAAATACAATGCTCCAGACAAAAATGTATCTCTTCACTGCGTGGCTAAAAAATGTGACGACCCATTGGTGTCTGAGAAGATCTCTTTTGTTATTTGACTTACATGGGGAAGCACTGGGTAGGAGACTTTGTGAGGCTTCCATCCTTAAGCAGTTCTTGTGAGTTAGAGGTCTCGAGGGCTGGTTGTTGGTAAGGGTCAAGCAATCATAAATCACCATCAGCCAGAATTTTGCACTATTATTCCTTAAAGATGGAACTGTTTTAAAGGTTGACTTGTTTCTATGGACTAGTAATGCACACTGAAAATACCACCAAGCCTCAGGAAACTAACTAACCTGGGAATTTGCCTCTTGGCCTTACTTCTTGCCCTGCAGAGAGCTGTCAGTCTTGGTTGATGGTTGGTTGAGGATTATTAAGAACTGGAAGCAACATTGTGGTGGTAAGTCCTGGATTCTACCTCTTTGCAGTGGGAGGGCTTATTTAACACCTTTTCAGGCACTGGAAGCCAAATGATTGTCGTTGTCTGGGCTGTGGCAGGCACAGTGACCATTCTGAGTAGAAATTCTTCCCTTGTCGGCCTTTCAGACAGGCCATGTTCATGAACAAATGACTCTGGTATTCTGAGTTTCCTGTATTCAGATCCTCTAATGTTACAGGTATGAGGTTCGCCGCTGGTGGTTCCAGTCATAGCTGTCAAATCTTGTAGGTCTTAGATGTGCAGTTCCTGTGTCACCCGCCTCATTCTCCATGCCTTAGCTAGGTCAAGCCTTTGCTTCTGACGTTCCACTTTCTGGCACCCGTTTCTTTGGTTCAGCGAAGGTGCCTTCTGGTGCAAATAGTTAAGAGGGCCAAGGGGGTTCACATCATGGAAACCTTGAGGAATGATGTGTCAGGGAACTTAAGTGCAATTTGATCCAGAGATTTTTGATGTCGCTAGAATTCCTTCACTAATAATTTTCAGTAATTTTCCTGCCTTGCCTCCTCCATGTGCGGTTTTCCCCGGGACTAGCCTGTTTGGCGTGAGCAGGGCTGGTTGAGTCATCCCAAGTGTCCTGTCCACAAGCTGGCCTACCAGAGGTAGACAGACCTGCGATGCTGATACTCCGGCTAGCATCAGATTCAGAGTCAGCCTTGAGTCAGCTATAGCGACTAGGAGATGGTGGGCTAGTGTTGTGTTGGTTGATTTAATGTATATATGATATGTATGTGCTAATACCTGGAGTTGAGGGCACAGCAATACAGACTCCTTTGAGAGCTTTTGGGAATGGGAACTACATATGGATGTGTACGTGCGGAGGCACACACAGAAACACACACCGTACCCCTTTTTGTTTGATATTCACACACATGTTTGTATATCACACAGCCCTACATACACCACTGTTTTCCTGTAGAAAATCATGGAACTTTTGATATTTTAAGGGAACATTCTGTTAGCAAATGCTTCTGAAATTTGTTTTCATGGCTAATCATAACTCTGTCAGAGAAGAAAAAGATTCATTTTTGCTTGGTAGAACAAATATGCCAGATATTTGTATTAAGATCTCAACTTATGCTAGAGGTAATGGCTCTACTATGCTTAAGGCAGAATGTGGATGCAGTTCATTTGTAGGAAGGTATGGAAGTGTTCCCACTACATTTAGTGTGCTCTCTTTTTACCTCTAATGATGGGAACCGTCATGACATCTTGCCCCCAAAACCTCGATGCTAAAAAGACAAACTTGTCTTGTAACGAAATGAATTTTATATCGACTTTGCAGTTTGGTTTGTTTTATTGGTATAATATATTTTGCAAAGATTGTATTTTCAGTTCTTAACCAGTTTTCCTGAATTGATTGGTACCTGCGTACGATTATGAAGTTAGGATGGAATGTCAAAGCTGACTGGCTGCACACTTCTTTGAAAACTGTGGTTGTAGAGACGGTCAAGCAGGCTTAGTTCCTCACAGGCTGGCTGCTTAGTTACCATCACCTGAGCCAGCAGGCGTTGGCTTCCCAGCTGCTTCTAGAAATAGACTCTATTCAGAAATCCACCCAGGGCAGAGTTCCCATTCAGCCACTTCATTCCTTTAAGTTGTTGGTTTAAAGTGGTGGTTAGTTTTGCAACCCCTTTCAAGCCAACTCCTCCCCTAAGCCCTATGTTCTCTCCCATCACCTGCCAAATTAGGTGTAATGTATTTACAGACCCAGAATGGTTTTGGCACTATATGTGTCTAAGAACTTGAAATTTGATTTAAATGTTAATTTATTGTGACAGAGTTGGGCACTCCCAGTCCTTCAGTGGTCGTTGGGTTTTATTGGTGCCTGGGACTAGTTATTCTAGGTGTGGTTGCCCTGAAACTAAATCATATATTAGTAAATAAATAAAAAAAATGAAAAGATCTTTTCTTTTGAGTGTTAAATACTTACTTGATTCAAATGTATTGGAGAAAATCACCGTTCTTTCATAGTCCCTTTTTGGCTTTCCAAGGCCTTTTTGTTTGTCTGTTTGTTGTTTTGTTTTGTTTTGTTTTTAAAAGCAGAGTCAGAAATAACAGACATATTTGTGGATATATATTGATTGCTAGTAATTAATAACAATGAATTACTTAGTTACTAGGCCTTCCTGTTTCTCTTTATAACTTCAAGAAGATGGGTTTTCTCTTGCCTCTGAGGGACTTCTTGGCTATTTACACCAGAAGATGAGGATTTACTTAAGTTGCTAAGATTTAAACAAGCAGATCTTCCTATGGTCTAATGTGAAGCGGGCACTCCATATGGAAAAAAATCAAGTGGACTTTGCACTTAGTGCCAGGGGCTTGCATACATATATTTATTATAATAATCACAAGTATTGTGGTTATTAATTAGTACCTTGATGTCAATTTAAGCTCGACTTCTGCCCTGGAGACACTTTTTTGGAACTGGACAGTAAGTGCATCTGGCAATGGAAAAGCTAACAAGGCATGCGTTACCAGACATGATGCATTACCTAAGAGACACGCCACACCCTTTACTCGCTTAAGATATTTGAAGGGACTCTGGTCCTCTTGGCAGCACAGAGGTTGGGAACTCTGTTGCTTTAACATTCCTCTGTGGGCTGTAGGTAGCATCCTACATACATGGTGTAGAGTGCCACTGTTATAAGGTGCCTTAGTTTCCGATTGGGTAGCCTTTCCCACTGAGCCGAAGGAAAGGTAGTCTCTGGATCTAGTCATTGTGGGCTAAACTTTTTTTGCTGTTAGGTTGGCTAGTCGAGATGAAAATTGAGGATACAGTTATTACTCTTGGCGTGTTGCATTGGTTAGGCAGCCTCTGTTTACCAGCGGGTTGTACTCTTTGTAAGTTAGCTTCCGGGACCTGGGATGAAACTTCTTCCTGTAGCTACAATATTCAAATAACAATGGGATTCTTTTGTTTGTTTGTTTTTGAGACAGGATTTTACTGTGTAGCTCTGGCTGTGCTAGAATTCACTATGTAGACCACACTGGTCTCAAAGTCACAGAGATAAGCTTGCCTCTGCCTCCTAAGTGCTTCATTCAAAGGCATGTGCCACTATGCCAGGAATGCTATGGGATTCTTTAACACCACATACAAAGGATTTATAAGTATTCACAACAAGTTGAGCATCAAGTTTTCTTCTCACTTAAAAAAAAAAAACAAATATTTATTTACTTTTGCGTATGTCTGGGTGACATGGTGAGCGTGTGCTACCGTGTAGTGTGCAGATCAGATGACGACTGCTGAGTACCTCTTTTCTCCTTAGGTCCTGGGAATTGAACTCAGATTGTCAGACTTGGTGGCAAATGCCTTTACGCACTGAGCCATCTTACTGCCTCAATTTCCTCATACAAATTTTAAAATCAATATATTTTTGGGTGGGTGTGTGCCTGCCATGGTATGTGTGCACAGGAGTCAGATGAGAAATTACAGGAGTTGCTTCTCTCCTTCCATCTTGTGGGTTCTGGGGATTGAGCTCAGGTCAGTAGGCTTAGTGGCCAGTCCTTTACCACTCAACCATCTCACCAGCCCAGGATAGCTCATATTAATATGGAGCTAGCCATATCTCTAGTGGCGTTATTGGGAGGATTAAGTTCATTACTGAACACACAGTTCTTTGGTATGGTAGCAGTAAGTGTTACTGGCATCATTTAAAAATGCAGTTTCTTGGGGGGAAATGCACTGTAAATTAATCTTGTCTTGTCATCTTAGAGGAAGCTGGTTCATAGAAGGCTCAGTCTGACATTGCTATGCAAGGGCTGGTGGCTGAGGTGATTTTGGAAAGGGATTCTGCTGTAGTTTACCAGTTTTTGGTTGGTGATAGAGATGATATAGGGCAGCAGTGACTTTGGTTTCCAGTTGGCATTTTCTGTAGATGGACTTTGCCTGGGAGGATGGATGGGTAATGGGTTTGTTTTGGCAGCAGGTTGGCATCATGGCAACTTCAGCTATTTGGATTGCTGGGCAGGTGGGGAGTCATTTCTCCGGTTATACAAAGAACTCATCTGAAAGAGTTTTGCTCATAGAACTGACTCCTTCTTCTCTCTTCCAGCTGGAAACCATGGCCAAAATGGAGGTGAAATCCTCACTTCTGGACAACATGATTGGTGTTGGAGATATGGTTCTTTTAGAGCCTCTCAATGAGGAGACGTTCATCGACAACCTGAAGAAGCGCTTTGATCACAACGAGATATATGTGAGTGCGTGGAGGCTTTTTTGCCTCACACTTGCTTTCTTTGCTCTTTGTTCCTAAGTGTTCAGACAGTTTTGAGCATTTATTGGATTGGCATAGGCACAGCACTGCTGATTCCAGTGAGTATTTCCCAACCAGTTTAAACAGCAGCTGTACGCAAGGTATTGCACATGGGTTGAGGTCATGATAACACAAGGGTGGTGTTTCAGTTCTTCCCTCTGAGGACATCAGTTCAGACAGAGTGTTGAGATCCATTGGTATCTTGGATGCCTTCAGAGGATTAGAACACTGATCTCTCAGAAGCTATTCACCAAAACAGAGCTTTCTGGTACTTTCCTGATACTTGTCTATAGAAGGACTGCAGTAGATTGCTGGATTAGCATGTTCCCTGGAGATGGGCATCATTATGGTTGCTGTTAGTATAATGGCATACATGAAACGGCAGAATGTAAACACATCCAACACATACATAGTAGACAAATGTATGTTTTCAAGATTCCTGAAAAGGGACTTTGCAGTGTTACTGTGTTAAGCTCTCCAAATATATTTTAAACATGAGCTAAAAAATAAATTTATCTTCAGCCCTTGCATGTGTGGACATAAAGGTGTGCTGTGAATTCAACCAGTGAAATGGGGTATTGATCTTCAATGCTAGGGGCTGAGAAGCAAACAGAACCTCAGTTGGACAGTGGTAGTGTGAATAGATTTTTGCCTTGCTTCTGTGCTCTTTGCTTTTTTAAAAAAATGTGCTTCTATGCCTCAGAATGGGCTGTATTATTGGGATGGGCAACATTTTTCTTTATTGGTATGGGGAGGAATTAGAATTAGAAGGAGAGACCTAAAGGTGAGAACTAGCAAAGCTTTGACTTTTATAGAACAAACTAAAATTTATATGAACAATTGTAAGCTTTATTTGTTTATTTATTTTGGTCACATAAAGCTTTCTGTTCTATGAAGTCAACTCTCCTAGTCCGTTGGGCCCTCTGTAATGAATAATATCTTGTAGCTGACATAAGTTTATTTCTTGTAATCTAGAAAGCCCAGGAGGAAAGGACTAGCAGATTCTGAGAGGAGGGCCTACCTCCTGGCTGATGGATACAGATGCTGCTCCCAGGACGAAAGGGGAAGCCCAGTAGGGCCTATATCACTAAGTACATTCTTGTGGATTCAGCGCAGTGACCTGTTCACCTCCCAGAGGCTCCCCATCCAAACCACAGAAACACTTAAACCACAGCACTCGGGGCAGCTCAAGGGCAGCAGCTCTCACTAATTAACTTTTTTGCGAAATAAGTCATCATCTGGAAGTTTCATAGTAAAGGGAGACTTGTAACTCCTGCTTTTAGGATATCTCTTTGATAACTGATTGCTAAACTGGAAATAATAACAGTTCAGAGTTTTCTTAAGATGGCGATCCAAACGGAAAGGGCATTGAATGCTACTGTGGAGCAGGGGGATGGCCTTGTTTGGCGTGGCGTTACCTCCCCTCCTGGTGTAGCAGGATTGCCTTCAGGTGGGAAAGCCTGGCCATGCTGCAGCTTTAATTGAAAGTATGGTCTGATATCAGATGAAAGATGGTCTGATATCAAATGAAAGATGGCCTTTCAACATTGGTCTCTGAGACTCAGACAGGAAGAATCAATTATATCCTAACTAATGGTGCCGATCATTTTTCTTTTTGGCTCTAAGCAACACAATTCACTTCTAGATGAATTGAAAATAGGAGAGAAGGGCATTCTGTGAATTTGAATACCTGATTTGTTGTGGCCACTAAAAATAAAACAGTTTCCCTTGTAACAAAGTGGATCTAGCAGACAAAATGTCTGGGTTTCAGCTCTACATAATTTTATTTTCTAAACTATTTCTGGAATGCCCTTTCAGGCTTTATGACAGAAGTGGAAAATTGACTTTAGCTTGTAGATGTTGACATCAGTCGTTTTCCATGATACTCAATGGCTGCTCTTCTGTGAGCTGTGCGCTCTCCCGTCTATGCTTTTAAACACGTCCTGTTAGATGACAATGGTGTCTGTATTTCCAGTGATAAAAGGCAGGTTCTAGGATAATGCAGATAGCGTGATCCTTCTCCCTAAGGTAGGAGTACATTTACGAGTGTGTCTGACTATGCTACATTGATGCTCACATAGAAGAAGGCTTCTTAACTGAGTACAGTGAGGGAGAATTACTGTTCCATCTCTGCTTTGTAAGTTAAGCATATATTGCTTTTGCAATTAAAAAAAAAATGCAAGAACTGCATGGTAGATATGGTTATCATGGTTCCCAGCTGAAAACACCATGCACCTACTGTAGGATACCTATTTTATGGCTTTTATTTTGATTATATTCTTGCGTTTCTTTTCTTCATGGATTTACTGTAAAATTGTTTGGCCTGGAGATTTAGCCTAAGTTTAAAATGTCCGCAGCAGCATCAGCATCATCCTAGTGTGTGTGTGTGTGTTTCCAATTCTCTCTCAGAAGATTCTGTTGAAATCTGTTGTGTCCACCTGTAACTTTGTTCCTCAGACAACCACCTGGGATGAGCCATCCTGTAAGCACGTTAAATTTGTACTGACAATGCCGGCAGTGACCAGAAAGTTGGCCTAGACTTGTAAGCTCTTGTGTCATCACCGTGTGAGCAATTTCCTGTGTGATCCAGCCATAGATTGGGGAACTCTGTTTTCCATCCTGCTGTCCATCTCCCTTTTAAGCCCCCTCCCTCCCAAAAAAAAAAGATAAGGGGGAGTGTCTGTTCTCACAGAGCTGTCCTGAGAGTTACTTTGCTCAGAGCTGTCCTGAGAGGTACTTTGCTCTGGATGTGATTTGATCTAGCATAGTAGAAGACCCTCAGAGTCTCTGGGTCTTCAGCCAGCTGACTCTGGTGTGTGAGGGGGATGGATACCCAGGCAAATACAGGTCAACAACTAGGGAGAGTGAAAGAGAGATGGATGCTGAGAAAGAGGATGGATGTAACTGAGTGGCCATGTTGATGTTGCTGCCATATAGAAGCTGTGCTCCCCAGGAGGACATGAGTCATGACTATTAGGCTGCCTGTGCACCCAAAGGCATGCTTCCCAGCCTTTTTTGCTTCGAACTTCTGATGCCAGAAGAGGGTGAATAGATTTTTCAGAGGGTCTGGAGCAGAATTAAGTCTAATGATACAGCGAGGTTTCACCAGCTCCTTGCATCCAAAATAGTGTAAAGCTTTATTTATTGTTGCATACCAAGTGAGTTTATTTTGATGTAACTCCTTGCAACCTTCTGAGTAAAATGCAGTCCCGAGAATATCTTCTGAACGGGGTTGACACATTGTTTAAATAGTAACATGCTGGCTCATGTCTGTGGCTCCAGGAGCCACAAACTGGTTTGCGACAGGTTCAGCTGTCCTTCCAAGCCAGGGCTTTGGGCTTGTTTGGTGGGAGATAGGGGAAGATCAAGTGGTGGGAGAGAAAGGGAACAATTGGACTGGTGGGTTAGAAGCATGCAGGGTCAGAGGCTGTTTGCTGTTATTCCTCGCTCTTGGCAGAATGTAGTTCAAGCTGGGACCAGCTGCAGGCTGTGCCTTTTAGTCTCAGAGACTCAGTGTGGGGTCAGTGGCTGGGAAATACTAGTTGTGACATTCCCAAGCTCTTCTGTTCTAAGTTCTTTCTGCCCTTTGTCAGCCCTTCCGGTCCCTCCACCCCCACCCTCGGGCAAGCTTGCAGCCAGGCAGGTCTCCTGTGGGCTTTGTTGTGATGGAGGAGGAGGCAGACCTGAAGTCTTATGATCTGTTTTTAGGGGGACTGGTCGGGACTGCGGTTCTGTCCAGGAACAGAAGAGCTGCAATTTAGGTAAGAACAGGGAGGACAGATATGGAAAGTAAAGAAGCAAGGTGCCTGTCTGCTGGCAGAAGTATTTGTGGTGCCCAGCAGTAAATTTAGTTTGTTTTCTGTCTGAATTGTCAGGTTGGAGATCATCTACATATAGAGGTCTGAATTAGCCCAGTTTCAAGATCGTATGTTAAACTAATTGCACTTGTAAAAGTGACAACCTGGGAAATCTAGTACAAACTGCCTTAAGTTTTAAACATTCTGGATGGAATGGGACCAGACACTTCTGTAACACTCAACTATAAAGTATTGGATATTTGGTTAGTTTTGAACATTGTAACAATTACACTGGTTCACATTTGTACACTTCTCACACACAGGGTAGTTCATACCATGTGGGTCTAACACGTTACACAGGGTAGTTTATGCCATGTGGGTCTAACACGTTACACAGGGTAGTTTATGCCATGTGGATCTAACACATGTTACACAGGGTAGTTTATACCATGTGGATCTAACACATGTTACACAGGGTAGTTCATACCATCTGGGTCTAACACGTGTTTCTAGAGATACTGTTTGCCATAAATGACATGTCTCTTTTTGTTATAAAACAACTTGAGTTTCTTGTCCTCTTATTGTTTGTGTACGTCAGGAGTTCTCACTATTTATGTGAGTGACTTAGCTGGGGGAATTTCCACCCTGTACTGAAACTTGGACCTTTTATTTGTTAGCAGAGCTCAGAGTTAACACTCAAAGTCTAGCTTAATGTTATTCTTACTACCTAGATGTCTTCCTCGTTTTTATAATTTCAGTTTCTTCTTAAAAGACTTTACATCTTTTTCTTATACAAAAGCGATACGTTTTTGAAAAACATCCAGGCAGCTTAGGCACATGTAACGTGGAAATGTGGTTTTCTTGTATTAGATTTCAGAGGTAATACTGATTACTGCACTGTTTCAAAGTCTTCCAGGTGCTCATTTAAAGAAGGATTTTTTTTTTTTTTTTTTTTGGTTCTAGAATTGGAAATAAGCTCTCTTTCCTCAGACATCTCAGACCCATCGAGGTTTGTGTGGGACAAGGTTAATCTTCAATGCCATTTCTACTTCTGCCTACACCAAGTAGAGAAGGGAGGGTAGAGCCCACCCAGACCTGTTCTTGTGAAATGCCTAGACTGCAGTGTGTGGGGGTGGCTGGCTCTTGGGGGAAGCAAATTGTTTGTGCGGTTGGGAGTTTGAATGCCAACACAACATCGAAGCCTAGATATGATAGAGCCAGGAACTTCAGTCGTGACGTTAGAGGAATGTTGTGTCTCGGACGCTTTAGGGAGACAGTCAGTTTTGATAACAGTGTATCAGTTTTTAACCTGTCCACACTTTCATAAAACCATGGTAACTAGAAAATCTTTAACCTTGCTGATGGACGGTTTTCTGTTATCTGCCAATCTTAGTTATTTCAGGTTGCAGGTTCTATATTGTTCTTGCAATATTTGTATAATATTATACATATTTATAATCATTTAACTCAAGTATTCTGGTTGATTTGTAGTTAGATTTGGAGGACATGAACATATCAGAAAAGACCTCTGTTAGAAGCAGGTTGATGGCGGGCACCCTGGAGCTGAGCCCTGACCGGAGGTCTGGCTCTGCCACTTTTGTCTATGAGACCTGGGAAAAGTCCATGAATGCTATGAACACTTCAGGCCCTTTATGTTCATTTAGTTCTTAGAGAGTCTTGTGTGCTGTAACATTTTCCTTTTACATATGACAAAACATTCTTAGCAGGCTCAGTGTCTGTTCCATTCTCAAACCGTGGGTATAAAATGGAGCCGTAATTTATATCCAGGAAATCCAATGCTGGAGGTCATGTAGGAATGATAGTTCTGTTGACATTACATGAATATCAAATGACCTTACTAATATGGAGGCCTGTTTAGTTTTAAGTAGTTGTATATAAAATAGAAATTTGCATAGGCTTTGAGATAAGGCAGTTTCCAAGTGACGTAGCTGAATAATGGGTTTGATAATCAGTGTTCTTGCCATGTATTGACAGAGCACTCAGTGGTACAGTGACATGAACTTATCAGACATCAGATAGGTACATCGGGTTCTCAAGCCACAGGTTATCATGCCATGGTCCTTATAAATCAAAGCAGAGAAAGACATCAACCAAGAAGATAGCCACGTTACCTCCTCCCCCCTCAAAACCAAACCAAACCAAGCCAAGCATAGAACATCTCTAGGAAAAAGTGTTGTTCATCATACTGTGTGGACTGCAGGTGATTGGCAGCCCCCCATGGTCCTTCTCCCTTATGAACACAAGGTAGAAGAAGGCATTTGACGTAGCCACATGGGGCCGGTTCAGTTACACACAAATCTCCTTTATCTACAGAGCAGATGAATTTTAATGACAATTTTAATTCTTAGTCACTCACAACCATCTGAACCATTGTCTGAGACTGACTTCTTTCAGCTATGAAATGGGTATTTTGAGAATTATCTCACTGAGTTCCTGCACGGATGACTGACACATAGTAGGAATAGGATATATTGTAGGTGTGGGACTGTATTTGGGGCTGGGAGGCCAAGAATGACTTCTCTTTAATGATTTAGAATGTGTTATTTTTTAAAATTAGATTTCCATTTTCTTTTGCTGTAACTGAATACTGTATTGTTTTTATTTGTTGTTTTGTTTTAGTTTTTTGACTAAGATGTATTTGACACATGTTTCTGGTGGCTGGTGGTCCAGACAGCATGGCACTATTGGCCTGGTGAGGGTTTCTGACTGTTTCACAGCATAGTGGAGACACAGAAAAGGGAAGGTCTGTATGCGGATGCCAGTGATCAGTTGGTGAGACAGAAGGCCCAGGGACTCTGGGGCTAGGTTGTACTTTTTATAACCCTCTCCATGAAGTTGCATCCTGTGAGAACTACATGAATCTCTTCTGAGAGTGGTGCCCCACCCTTAAAGGTTCCCCCAACCTGACCACATTTGAGGTCAAGTTTCCAGCATTCGGATTTGGGGTGGGGGGAGACACACCCCAGCCAAGTAAGCCTCTTTTTCTTCTTTCCAGCCTCTGTCTTCCACTTTTCTCTTGCTTTTGTGTCTTCCTTGTGGAGACTGACTTGCACTGTGTTCCTGCACATAATACTGTTTTCAGGACTTGTGGCAAAAAGAGAACCTAACCACCCAGGGCCACAGGAACCCTAGTGATGGACTTTATTGGATCTGGAGAACGGTATATATTTGGAAGATCCCGCCTCCTTTCAGAATCTGTCTCGGCGATGATATGGCAGTAGGGTGTTGTCCTGCTCTAATTAAAGGCAGCCTGAGCGGATATTTTTAGCTGGTATTTAAATGTGGCATGGGACTCATATATAGTTCTTTAATTTATAGTCTGAAATGACTGACAGCCCAGGAATGGGAGATTATGATGTGATGGTAGGCTAGACCAGCAGGCCTGGATGTCATCTGCAGTCACAGTCTGCAGGCCTCTTAGTTTATTTGTGGACATCTCCTCTGAGGCCGATGACTTAAGGCACTAGATAAAACAGTGAACTGAGAAATACTGGAAAAATAAGAACACCAAGCAGGATGTGGTGTGCAGTGTTCAGAGGGATCATGAGGGCGTCGAGGAAGCAGGCTTCGCCGAGCCTTTGAAGCTGACTCGCTGTGGTGAGAGAAAAGAAGGAACAGTTTAGGAGAAGCAAGTATGGGCGGCGCGCTGGGCACATAACCAGTTCCTCGTGTCCTGATTTTCCTTTAGCATTGTGATAGGTGCAGGTGGGGCTGTGTGTGTACCGGTGTGTGTGCACCAGTTCACAGCTGCCTTAGCATCAAGAAGTTACTGTCTCACTACTGTGAAACCTTGGGGACATTTTTTTTCTCCAGTTAATTCATTTCTAAAAAGAGGGCATTATTAGTGATATTGTGTGTGTGTGTGTGTGTAGTACCTCATGCATATAAACAATATATATATAGTACATTGTATATGTTATATACATACATACATGCATATATTTATATACACATACACGTATGTATCAGAAATATGTTTCTGAGAGTAGGGCTGTCGGATGCATACATTAGATCACATTTTTGTTGTGCCAGAAAGGTATTGAAATCTGTCCTTGAGCTCACATTTATAATTGTGACATATCATTTTGCACAATTTTGAATGATGTAAAGAACAATCAAAGCACTTGGTAGATCATACTCTGTCTCCTAATAAAACCCCAAAGACAAAGTACCTCTTCAAGAGAATAGAGGGAAATCTTACAGATGTCCACTTCATAGCACTGTGGTAGATAATAATTGTGTCCTGTGATCAAATTCCCAGGGTCTAAGGCCTGAAAAAGGATCCCTCAGGATGAAGTGAATGCTTCTTGTTTCTGAGGATTCCAAGGAGTGGTTTTGTTTGTTTGTTTGTTTGTTTGTGCTGTCATCTTAATAATAGCTTCACTAGGCTTATTTCACATGCTCGCCTGGTAACTCAGCCATTTTCTGTTTACAAAGACCATTTTGAAAATTTTCATGACTCTGGCTTTATAGGACTACTGTGTGAAGTTTGCTGAAGCCCAGGGCTTGGAGTACTGACTTAGCTGTTATACAGTGGTCAGTAGTTTCCAGTGGAGCCATGTGCAGTTTATACTACCATAATAGGTACTGTGTATGGAATATTTGCTGTGGGCTTGGTGCTTTGATATGTAATCTCATGTAATCCTCAGATCTTCAACGGGGAATTAGTAGTCCCTCTGTATACAGGAGGAACCGGGTAGGGAGAAGCTAAAAATGTGCCTTGCTTTACACAAAACTCAAGATTTACAGGAAAATGTGAGCCGGCTTTATACAACACTCCAAATAGATTAAAGCATAACCGACGGGGTATGATGGAGAGCCCTGAGTGGAGAGCTCAATGGTGTGGGTCACATCTAAGCATGCTTGTCATCTGACCCTCTGCCACCCTGTGACTTGTGACTTCAGAACTGCTCTTGCACTGCCTGCCTGGAAACTCTAGAGACGATTCCTCCCTCCTCCCTTCCCCTGCTCTCCCCTTTTCTCTCCAAACTCCTCCTCCTTTCTCTCTTTCCCTGCCCTTCCTGCTAAGGATGTGATTCTAGGCTTAATTACTGGTTGGGTAGCTTGTCTGGAGGGAAGCCACACTATTTATTCCCTGTCTTCCAAAGGTGCTCCAATCTGAATAGTGTTTCTTTGCATGCTTGTGCTACAGCTCATTTACCTGTTTCCTGTCAGTGCCCCTTGGGTTACTTCCCTGTCTAGGCTATAGAGAGCAAGGCTGCTGTGAACCTGGATGTACAGATGTGTTTCAGTTCCCAGTAGTGCATGCTCTAGAAATAAGTTAGGAAACAACTAATCGAGTAACTGCCTCCTAAAACCAACCTCTCTAATGCCATTCCTTGCTCATGCTTTTCCAAAGTCAACTTCCTGTAGACCTACTGTGATCTCTGCTTTTCTTAGACATTCTTAGACCCTGTACAGGTCACAGGGACCTTTCTCCATCCAGACCTCAGACCACGAGAGCTCATTTGGACAGTTATGTAACATCCTTTCACCTACTTTAGTGACTAGATTAGTTAGCTTGGCTCCCCCCCACCGTCTTTGTTTATTTGTTTGTTTGTTTGTTTGTTTGCTGGGTACCCCTGGCTAGTCTTGAACTCCAGTTCTGTATATAGTTCAGGCTTGCCTTAAACTCATACTTGTCTCTCTGCCTTAGCCATGCTAAGGCTGGAATTTATTTAGGCTTGCACTATCAGATTATTTAGCTCTGGAACTTTGTTTTTCTGTGTAGAAGACTCATCTCAGCAATATTATGAAGGCCTCCGACTTATAGACTATTGCGGAATTTTATAATTCCCATAATGCTTTTTAAAAAATTGGCCTTTAGTAAATGTGTTGCTTATTTATTTAACAGCCAGTTCAATCAGTTTGGCTATGCAGTCCTGTGATGGGCCGCTCTTTTGAGTCCTGGCCCACCCTTGCCTTGAACCATTCCTGCTTCAGAGTTAAAAGTCTCATGTATGGAGACTTGGACTCAGGGGGCGTGGACATCTTCTCTAATGGGTTTTTGAAGACACTTTAGAGTAAATAGCACTTCAGCTACGTAACTGTTTCATCTGCTAACTGACACCTTTCTGATTTATTTTTGTTTTGATGTTAAAATGATTGTTATGATTAATTTTTTCTGATCAAAATGTTTTTCTTGTAACCTGAAGATTCCTTTTCTTTCTTCTTTTTGTTTGTTTCTGGTGGCATAAAGACTTCAGCATCCACAATCTGGATGGTTCAGTGGGAGGCTTCTGCCCAGCAGAGGGGTACCTCCGTGTACGAAGGCTGAAGATACCATCCAGAGCTCCTGGGCTTAGAGTTGCTGACTGTATAGTCTAGGGAGACAGCTGATTCCTGACTTCTCATCTGAATACGTTTCTACTGACGAATGTGACCATTTGTTACTGTACTCCTTTCTTGGTTCTTGTGACCATTAAGATAAGAATCTGTGACCACATCATGTGGGTTTACTGATAGCTAAGTAGAAAGTTACTGAAGTGCATATTACTTGCCATCGCTCTAAAGTACCTGTGTTGAGTTTTTAAGGATCGCCACGGTCATGCAAAAAATAATTAAAATTCTTAAGACAATGAAGGGGCTGGGTTAGTGGTGATAGGTACAGGGGCACAGCTCTGAGCTGCTTCTTGCAGCTACCTGAGGGATTCATTTCAGAGAACTCCACTTACACAAACCCAGGATTCTTGGCTTCATTCCAGAAGAGATTTTCAGGATAAGCTAGTATGTGTAGTGTTATGATTTAATTGTAGCAGGAGGGAGTACCTTGGTGGGCCCATGCTGAGGTGTCCTCCCTGAGGAATCGCCATGCAACACGCCTAGTATAAAGAATATTTACTATGGGGGAGGGGAGAACGGGGAACTGTGAAGGCTGGGAACAGAGCTATGAGGGCAGAGAAGTGGGGAGAGAGAAGGACAGAAGAGAGAAAGAGAGGAAGAGATGGAGCAAGGAAGAGGCCAGCTGGGAACACATAGGAACAAAGAGAGAAAGAAGGTGGAGAGAGAGAGGAGGGGGGAGGGGGGGAGAGAGAGAGGTAAAGAGATAGAGATAGAGATAGATAGATAGATAGATAGAGAGAGAGAGAGAGAGAGAGAGGGAGGGAGGGGGAGAGGGCCTGGTGGGCTGTGATTAAGCTGTTGCTAGGTAGCTGTTGAGCAGAGCCTAGCAGAATTGTTTGTAACAACATGTAGAGTTAGAATTTATTGAAAAACAGATTTTAAGCATAAGGATTAAGAGAAAGAGAGGTTCTCAACTAAGCTGGGTGAGAGTAGAGAGGCACCTACCTACTGGGGTTCAGCTGTGGTGAAAGTTTAGATGGTGGAGGGGATGCAGGACTGTAGGATAGCCTCACTGTAGACAAGTATTCTTGTTTGTGAGATTCCCAGAAAATATCAAGAGAGCAATAAGACAATTCCCAAAGCCATATTGTGTTTAGATCTTAAAACCTTCTATGTTGTCATTTTAACATAAAATATCCCTATAAAAGAGGAAATATATGGGGTTGGAGAGAAGGCCCAGTGGTTAAGAGTAATGGCTGCTCTTGCAGAGGACCCGGCACAATCTTCTGGCTTCTAAGGCACCAACACACATGTTGTGTATATACTCAGAGGTATACACACCATATACATAAAAATTTTAAACTATGAAAACATAAAGAAAAATCTTTATCTTGGCAGCTTTCTCAATAGCGATGGTTATTGTGTCAGAATTCTTGCTTTTCCACAGGCAGGAAGATTAAACCAGAGGGTTGCTCTACAGCAAAGCTACCCAAGCAGGAACTAAGACCTGAGTTCTTAGTGGGGTGGATGGAGATGGATGGAGAGAGGAAAGAAGGGGATGAGAGAGGAAGGGGGGGGGAGGAAGGAATCGTCTCTAGAGTTTCCAGGCAGGCAGTGCAAGAGCAGTTCTGAAGTCACAAGTCACAGGGTGGCAGAGGGTCAGATGACAAGCATGCTTAGATGTGACCCACACCATTGAGCTCTCCACTCAGGGCTCTCCATCATACCCCGTCGGTTATGCTTTAATCTATTTGGAGTGTTGTATAAAGCCGGCTCACATTTTCCTGTAAATCTTGAGTTTTGTGTAAAGCAAGGCACATTTTTAGCTTCTCCCTACCCGGTTCCTCCTGTATACAGAGGGACTACTAATTCCCCGTTGAAGATCTGAGGATTACATGAGATTACATATCAAAGCACCAAGCCCAAGTACATAAGCATTCTATAAACAGCATGTATCATGGTGATGTAAACTCTATGTAGTTATGTACTGACCACTGAATAACAGTAGTGTCAGAACTCCAACCCCTATACCTCAGATAAATTTATCTAAGCCTATAATGTTAATATTCTGTCATATAATGCCAGAGTTTACCTGGGATCTCTTTAAAAGCTGTGGCTGGGTGGGCCTCCCCAGGTCACTGAGATGGTCTCTGAGGACACAGCTTTTCGAGGACTCCTTTGTGCCCTAAGCTCTGATTCCGGGGACTCTTCCAGGCTCTGAACCAGAATCTGTAGAGGAAAGGCTGCTAGACTGACTGTCCTCCTCAAGAGAGATCAGTTTCCTGCAGTCACAAAAAGCACCCTCAGGTTGTGTGTGCTCTTTGCCAGCATCTGTTTGGAGGGCTAGAAGTTCTTAAGCCATGCAGCTGGAGATGGTTGTGACTTAGGAATGTTTGCAAATTCTTGATTTAATGTCTGCCCCAGAGAAGTGAAAGGGAAGCTGTTAACTGAGCGTGCCTTTTATCCAAAGGTCCAGCCTGCTCTTCTCTCTCTACTTTTTTTTTTTTTTTGCCTTGTTCCCTTTTCTGTCTTCTCTTTTCCTACACATGTCCTACATGTTGGAGGGTCACACACGCACTGACAGACAGGAGAGGAGCTTCTCAGTGCCTCGCGGATGGAGCATTGACATCGCTGAGTGCTGGTGCTGAGGTTGGGAGGATGGGGTGATGAGCAAGGCAGTGGCTCCTTGGCAATAAACTTCCTGTTTTTTGAGGGTCTGATGCAGTAACAAAATGCCAGGAGAAAGTTTAAGTCCAAGTGCTTGTTGATGTAGAGATGAACGGCATTTCCTGGCATATATGACGGGCAGCCTAAAACCAGAGTTGAATGTCAGCCCCACCCAGCCAACCAGCTGCTTCCAGAGCTGTCTTGTGTGTCTCCAAGGAAGAAGGATTGTGACTGAAGATTTCATTTTTCCTACTGCTACCAGAGGGATTTTTAAGTCTTTGCATATAGAGCCTTTAAGGAAGAGACTCATCAACAGCAATGACAGCAATCCTGGTAGAAGGCAAACCTCTGAGAAGTACAAGGCTAGAGGAGGCAGACGTGAAGTGGAATGGAAGTCACCAGCCGGCCAGGGGTGAGGTTATTCTAGAGACACATGTGAGCTTCCCTTTGACTGTCAAAACACTAGTCCCCAAGAAATTGAAATTTCTCCAGGAATCTCAAGCTGGGAGGAGAAGACCGCAGCTTGATTTCAAAAGGAGAAACTTGTCTCCAGGAAAGAGATTTCACACTACCCTAAGAACTTGTCAGACAACTCTGCGGGAGAGATAGAAGCTCAAACAATGATGTGGGCTGGGCTGCTCTCTGACTATCTTCTATTTAAACAGTACCCTCCTATTAAGACCCTAAAGAGGGACCGTGTGTGTGTGTGTGTGTGTGTGTGTGTGTGTGTGTGTGTGTGTGTGTGAGAGAGAGAGAGAGAGAGAGAGAGAGAGAACACTTATATGTGTTTGCAAGCATGCCTTCCTCACTGGACTTCTTTGTTCTTCCCATAAGTCTCCTTTTCCTGCTTTTCACTATTGCTTGTCTGTTTTATTGGTTTGTTGGGGCACAGGCTGGGATCCTGCTTAGTGGTAACATGGGGAATATGACTGCTTTAATGTCTGCTTAGATTACTGTCTCTTGTCCTGCTTGGCCCCTTCTCTGGAGATGCTGTTGTATCAGTTATTGAAGTGATGCAGGAAGCCATTTTCAGAAATTAATGGCTAATGACAATCTTCTGGCTCACAGCTCTCTGGAATAGCAATTCAGGCTGTCTTATTTTTGTGCATTTTGCTGTCCTCACCTGGTATTATTCCAATAGTTGAAGTATCTGGTGGCATCAGTAGGGGGGCAATGGTTTGGAATGGCTCATTCATAACACCTATAGCACAGGCTGTAGGGCGGGAGCATTGCTCCTCCACTTGTCTTCTCCATTGGCAGCTCAAGCTGATTCATGTCTCGAGCACAGGATAGTTGTACAGACAGGGGCACATCCCAGTCCACACATGGTTTTCAAAGCTCTGCCTGAGATGCGTTTGCTAATGTCTCCTCGATGAAACCATATATGTCTAGATTCACAGGCTGGGGAAATAAGGACTTCCCTTTGAAACACTCCCCTTGTTTCAAAGTGGATATTGATGGAACTACTACTGACAGAATCACATTGTGAAACAGGTCTCACAGGGAGGTTTATTAAAGTGAGGGAATAAGGGGTAAAAGGGCACAGGATGGGGGGTGGTGCCTCTGGTTGGAGTAAGGGAAGAAAGGAAGAGGGGAGGGAAAGCTGGCTTTTTATCAGAGCCATGGTGGACGTGCATGAGGACAATGACAGAGGAGACAATGGGAATGCTTGTGATGACTGTCTTTTCCTCAAGTCCCTTGGGGCTGACCATTAAGGTGCCCAATGGTCCCATTGTCGCCAGGTCCCTTGGGGCTGGCTGTGGAGGTGCCTGATTACTAACAGATGTTTATACAGGTAGAAGACATTTTTCTGGTTGTATTTGTAAGCAGCCCCCTCAGTAGGACAGGAAGCTGGAGAGAAGGACATTGTTTTGTGCGCTGACAACACTTGGACGGCAGGCTTAATAAAGTAGTGGCTACTGCATGTAGTGAACTTGGTATTTCATGTCATCACAAGAGTGATGGAGTGTATCACCCACCTTCCTAGTGATGTTGGAGCCTGTGTGAGCAGCCTTGGCGGGTCCTGTTCTGCATGGCAGTGACATAGCTGGGGGCAGAAGCACAGCTAATTCAGAATGCTCGAAAGCTACAAGTAAAAAGAAATTCTCTTGTCATTACTGGGAGTTTTTGATGTTGAAACTTCCACAGCAGCTTGTTCTCCTGCAGGAATCCCACAGCGGCAGAATTTTATCACAGCACAGCATTGTAAGGTTTGGTTTGAAAGAGCTGGCTCAGTTGAGAGCAGGTTTCTCTGCTGGCAACACATCTGTATACTTATTTTACTTTTATTTTACAAAAGGGGAAAGATGCATGTACTTTCGCTGCAAAGAAGGCTCGTCATCTATTCAATAAAAATTAAAGCTGTGTGACCAGTGGCCACATTTTCATTTCTGTGGTGTAACTCTAATTGTTAGAAGTTATTCTGTTTCCCATTTTGAATATCTCCACTCAGCTGTTCTGTAGAGCTCTGGTGTGAGGAACATTGAAAGCTTTGAGAAACTCTTGTCTGATTGGGACTAGGGAACCTGTAGTCATTCTTTCAGGCCAGGTTAATGGGGTCCTGATGACAGAATTGAGGAGCACACACTGTGTGGAGGTTCTCATATAGTGGCAGGTTTTCTGCCTTGGTTAGATCATACTCATATTGGTGGAACATACAGAAAACGGTTTGTTTTGTTTCCCGTGCTGGGAAAGGCTTTTAACATTAAACTTACTGTGACTCATATAAAGGCATTGCAGAACGTTCCTCCTGTTTCTTTGCCTTTTATTTTGGTTTACTATTCATCTTCATGGGTCTTAGTGGTGCCAGTGCTGGAGAACTTGTCCTAGAAATATTAACTGCTGATGGGCAACATTGGAAAAGTGAGGGTGCTGGGCTGGCCACACCTCTACTCTCATCTTTAGCAATGTTTTTCCTTTTTAAAACATTTCTTGTAAAGTTGCATTTTATTTATTTATTTGTGTGTGTGTGTGTGTGCATGTGTGTGCATGCATGCATGCAGAGGCATGTGAGGCACATGTGGAGGACAGAGGGCAACTCGTACTTGGTTCTCTTCTTCCATGATGTATGTGGGTCCCAAGGATGGAATTCAAGTCTCCATGTCAAATGCCTTTACTAGCTGGGCTATCTCACTGGTCCCCTTTTCAAAAATTTATATCATGTATATGGTTAGAATTTTTTTCTTCTGTCTTTATCATGTTGAAACTAAGGAAAACCAGAGCTCCGAAGATGACTTTACCAAGTAGCTATTGCCTGTGGCATTGTGGCATTGCACAAAATGGACTAAACCAGTCCTACTGGAGATGCCAGTGATAGAAGGTGGAAGTATAAAGGAAGAGAGTTCTAGTTTGCAGCTTGGAGTTAGTTAGCATCTGTGAAAACACAGCATTGATTCCTCAGGATGTACATTAAAATTTAACATTAAATGTAAATTCAACATTACATGTATGTTCAATTGGAAAGAGAATGTAAATTCTACTACCAAAGTGTATTAGATATAGTTTGTAATTCTTCTGTTTATTTCCGAGGGCTGTGGATCTAATGCTGTACTGCTTGTGGTCTTACTGCTAGTAGACGGCAGGCTGTAGAGGGGCGGTGCTCAAGCCCTAGGTATGGCGTGGGCGGGATAGTTGGACTGCTCATGGCTTTGAAGCAGACTGATACTGGTGAGTGGAGGCACTAGCTGTAAGCGGCTCCTGGGAAAGGGTGGCTTTTGCTTACAGTTACCAGTAGTTCTGAGATTTTGGCAAGTATGACAGGGCTTTGGCGAGCTCCGGTCCAGAGTCATAAAGTTATGCCAGGATTTATCTTGAAACATATTTTCATTCTACAGATTTGTGCTTTTTGTCTGTGAGAAGAGTGAACATGCACTCCTGGCCACCTGGGCTCAGAGAGGCACAGTGCCCTTCAATGTGTAAGACTGGTGGAGGACAAGGGTTGGTTTCACAAGGATGGAACTACATCACACTGATCTTAGAGATGGTCAGTTGTTAGCATAGTTATTTCTTTCCTTTTCTCTTTTTTGCAGACATATATTGGGAGTGTGGTTATATCTGTTAACCCCTACCGGTCCTTGCCCATTTATTCACCTGAGAAAGTGGAAGATTACAGAAATAGAAACTTCTATGAACTGAGCCCTCACATGTAAGTACGGCTTGCAAACTCTTAACTGTTCCTTTTGCTGCAGTGCATGATTGACAGATGTGTGCAGCTGCCTCCTCGAATAGCAGAAAAATGTTTTCTTTGTTTTCTCCCGGTTTTTAGATCATGGAAAAGAATGTAGAAGTTAATGCTGTAAAGACTGAGGCAAATACTGGTGTGTAAAGTATTTCTGATGCAGGGTCTGTGTGAGCAATGGCAGCAGCTGAGTTTTGTACATAAACCAGGAGTGCACCTTGTTTATGAGAGCCCGATGGCCAGGCGGTGGTGGTGGCACACGTTTTCATCCCAGCCCTCGGGAGACAGAGGCAGGGGCAAGACCAGATGATCTGCAAAACAAGTTCTAGGACAGCCAGAGCCACACAGGGAAACACTATCTCTAAACACCAAACCAAAACAACCAACCAAAAAAACCAAGAGTCTATCTAACGTTTTCATTGTATTTTAGGGCTAAGAAAGATCTCAAGTATTGAGTTATACTAGTATTTGGCTTTTGTTTTCTACTCTGAATGACTAAAGTAACCTTATAAAAGTTGTCTTATGTTTGATGGATCAGTATCGACTTGGATTACTAGATTTTAAATTACACTTATAAAAAAGTCTAAGAAAACTCACTTCTCCTCTGCTAGCTGGGACTTGGGTGAAGGTAATTTTGCTCGGTGCTAGTTTTTGAGGCTTCTGCTCAACTGCCATGGAGGAGCCATCAGAGGAAGTCGACTAAGTTAAGGACCCAGAAACTTCTCAGATGAAAGATGAAGAGGACTCATCCTGTGATTCAGAAGTCCTAGAACCAGAAACACTGGTAAAGGTCATGAAAAAGCTAACCTTGAAGCCTGGTGCCAAGGGGCCAGCACTTCTGTCACCTGGTTGAGAGCAAACCTGTGGAGAACAAAAGTGAAAAAATCCGGAGGGAAGTTCAGAGCGCCTTTCCCAAGAGAAGGGTTCGCACATTGTTGTCAGTGCTGCAGCATCCTATAGCAAGGAAGAAGAGGGTGGCTTGGATTGAGCAGAGACAAAAAAGGCTTGAGGGCAATGAGTACAAAGGGAAGAATGAGGCATTCAGATGTCTCTGCACTTTCTGCCATTATCAAGGATGGGATCCTTCTGAGAATGCTAAAATCGGGAAGAACTAGGACAGTTTAAATTGTACACTGTCCTTCCTGTTAATGCCACACAGCAGATGCGAAAGCTGTTTCTTGTTTGTTTTTTAAGATTAACATTTCCTGGTTCTGGAGAATCTCCTAACTTGTTAGCCTTTAAATTATATAGGATGTGTGACGTTTTGGATGATGTGTGCATGACTTAAATTGACCCAAAGAATGAGAAAATGAGTCAAAACATTCTGAAAACTTTAGAAGTCCGATGCTGAGAGATAATGTAAATAGAATTTGGAGTAGTTTGGTTTTAGAAGGTCATTGGAGTAAGTCTTTGGCTGCTCTAGTTTGGAGAAGTTTGTAATAAAGGCAATTTTGTTATCTTGAAAAAAAAAAGGTCTAAGAAAGGAAGAAAGAAAGAAAGAAAGAAAGAAAGAAAGAAAGAAAGAAAGAAAGAAAGAAAGGAAGGAAGGAAGGAAGGAAGGAAGGAAGGAAGGAGGAAAGAAAGAAATTATAAGGCAAGTTCACCAGAGTCTTAAGCAACAAAACTTTTTATCACGCTAGTTACGCTCTGCTTGTTTATACTCAAAAGAAATCTGTTCACCCCTTAAGTTCTTGTGTCCACTGGTGAGTTAAAAGACAGAGAAAGATCCTGTTTGGGCCAAGTGGTGCAATGAGCAGAGAGCCTCAGGCTTCTCTGGTTTTGCCTGAGCAGAGACATTTCCTGCCCCTCCTCCGTGGGTGTGTGTATTCCTCTGGGATTCTTACTGTTTCCAGTTGCATTAAGTAACTCATGGTGATTTGCAAAGAGGGTGATTTGTTAGATGTGGTAGAATATTTGTATGGGATAAAATGTCGCATGTAGATTTAAGATATCTGGGAGCTGTTGCTGGATGCTGGCCCAGGACTGATGTATACAAAGGTGTCTTGAGAAGTGTCAAGGGCTCTGCGAAGCTGTGCCGTGATTTCTGCTATTATTACTGTTAGCTTTTATCAAAACACCCTGATCCTCTCACCAAAAATGTATGCTTTGTTGAAAACAACCTCAGCGCATCATGAGATGCATATATATGAACATGTGTGTTCAGTGCTCGCTGTGAGCAGAAATGCTGATGTGGAAATAGTTTAGAAAATGTCTTGGCTGAGGAAAGATTAATTTGTCATTGGGATGTTTGATGGTGGCAGTGGTGGTGGTATGGCTTTTGAGAGTGGCTAAGCTACAGTCGTGTGGTTCAGCTGTTCAGTAGTATCTCCAATCAGAGCTGATTTGGGTGATTGAGAAGTTAATGATGTCTAAAGACACTTGATTGTTGCACTCGTAGGTAAGAGGGTGCTGCTGGTTAGATGACAGGGATGCTACTGTATGATCCACCCAGTAGTGGCACACAGCAGTCCACAGCTCACAGGGACAGTGTGCTGGACCCAAGACGCTCAGTAATAAAGAGGAAGAACTTTAGCTAACACCTTAACTGTGTTTTCTCTTGTGGTTAAAGATCACCTCTATCGATTTTGATGAAAGCTGAGCTCTTATAATTAAGGAATGTGTGTAAACACACACACATACACACACACACACACACACGTATATGCACATATATCGTCTGTCTAGTAGACTGTGTCTACTCACTCTCTAGTTGTATATTTTGATTTCTCTTGGTGATGCAGCTTATAGGAACATGTGGGGCTGTTTGAAATTAAATATTTAAATATGTGACAACAGTTACTAAAAAACGAGCACTCTGTATTGTCCCAGTCAAGTAGGGTTTGCCAGTGGTCTAGTCTCATTGTGCCTAAGAAAAGTAAAAATCTGAAATTGCTTTTACCATTTATAATTATTCCTCTAGATCCCTTGCAGTAAAACATTTTATTTAGTGTCTGATGTTTGTTTTAAGTCTTAGGTATTGTAGTCATGTTCAAAGTATGGTGCTTGGAGTAACTGCCAGATTCTCCCAAAGGCATACTCAAAAACCATACCGGGAAAAGCCTGTGCTTTGGGAGCCCAGCTCCCCACGGGCTTCCGGCTATATTCCGGTATATATTACACACTGCAGTATATAGCTCACTCGGTGATGGATGTGGGGCTGCAAATGGTGTTCATTCTTAGTTTTGCTTTAAGCTGCAGACCTCAGACTTTTGCTTTAATGGTAACAGTACTGAGCAGACCAGCTGATACGGCCCTGAGACTTACACTATGTGCTGGCATTACCCTAAAGACTTTACCTGTATTATAATTCACTTCCTTCCCAAAATAATACTTTGAGGGAGATGCTATTACTAGTAGGAAAGTTGTTATATCCGTTGGCAGCAGAGACCTTGTGGGCTTTGTACTGCCCCTCATCTGGAAAGGAGTTTCACACTGTTCTCAGCGGGGCCTCTTGCTGTGTGTTTCTCCAGGGTTGCCTGTGTTCTTGTGTCTCACACCCTCAGTAGGAGCTATGACCACGCCTCAGGTTACATCCTTTGCCTTCCCCACACGCCACATCTCTGTTTGCAGTTTTAAATCTCTCTCCATTGGAAATGTTTTGATGTGGTAGATGGCTGTTCTAGGACATGGCTTGGACTGTCTGTCTTTATTCTTGCCTCTGAACCATTTTTTTTGGGGGGGTGG
The DNA here is from genome assembly GCF_004785775.1 of Grammomys surdaster. Taxonomy (NCBI): domain Eukaryota; kingdom Metazoa; phylum Chordata; class Mammalia; order Rodentia; family Muridae; genus Grammomys; species Grammomys surdaster. The sequence goes on from NW_021604613.1 coordinate 3,327,387, forward strand.
GGGGCAGCTTGACACCTCTACCCCAGTGGAAAGCAGTACCACCACCACTAAGGGATTCTCTGTGGGCCAGAGAAGCCTATGCAGCCCTTGGTGTGGTGACTTTCACCATCGAGTGCATATCTGCCAGCCTCTGCCCTGCCTCCCTGTGTCTGGCTGCCTTCCTGTGCTCACAGGCATTCCCTGCTCATTCCCACCACAGCATCTCTGCAAGCTCTGCATCCACACCTACAATGCATGCTCTCCCTTGCTCGGCCCCAGAGCAGCTCCAGTGCCTTCTTCAAATCTCAGTTGGCCTTAGACCCTCTCTCACCTCTTCTCTGCTCAGGCTGGGTCTGCTGCTTCCCTCCCATTTAACAACGGAGCATTTACTCAGGGATTATCTGCCAGGTCAGGTGTGGTTTACATGATGTCAGTTGCATCTGGAATGTGGGAGGGGGTGTGACAGTGAAGGTCCATTGCATAGAGCTTGAATTCCCGTGACTCGTGCCTCTTACAGTCTTGAGCAAATCACTAGAGAAGCTTTAACTCTGAGAAATTAAGTAGTTTTTTTCTCTGCCCAATGGGAAAATATTTTTAGTTTAGGATTTGTGTTGAGGGAGAAATACCTAGTTGATACCCAGATAGCTTCATGTGCATGAGGGCCTGGCATGATGCTCCATGGCCCAGTAAGAAAGGACTGCTGCTACAGGAGACATGGGAATTAGAGTAACTAGGATAATAAACTGTGAGACTCTTTGCCAACCTTGTCACCTGCTCTTTCCTAAATCTGCCTCCTCCTCCATGCTGGGACATTTCCCACTTCATTTGGTGTATGAATCTTGCATTATTCCTTGTGAATATTTGTTTTTGACAGTATCTTGAACCAGGTTTTGTACTACAACCCAGACTTCTGTCCTCAGATAGTTTTACTCGGTGAAAAAAATGACTTTGGACTTTGATGCGCCTTAATTATAATTGTTTCAAGAAGTTGGTTTGGGCCAGCTGATGGCTTAGCACCACAGGAGTCTGAAGTCAATGCCCTCAATCCACATATGGTAGAAGGAGAAAATTGCTGTCACAGAGTTGTCATCTGACCTCCACACGCAGACCCTGGCATGCATTCCTCCCACACGAGCCCCCCCCCCCAAATAAACACACATATATAATCATAAAGTTAAAGAAAATGGAGGGGAACCTGTTAGTTTCAGGTGCTTGGCCTCTTATCTGTGAATTCACCCCAAACTACATTGAGAATCTGAACTCACTGCAAACGCGTTTTCTTCTGATTCTTGTGTTTGAAAATGTCTCAGATTTATCTTTTTGAAAAAAATTTCAAGCAGTTAAAATATTTCCATTCCAGTTGGGTGGTGGTGGCACACACCTTTAATCCTAGCAGGTGGGAGGCAGAGGCAGGTAGATCTCTCAGTTCAAGGCCAGCCTGGTGAGAGTGACTTACAGAACAGCTAGGGCTGCTACACAGAGAAATCCTGTCTTCAATCAATCAAACAAACAGACACAAAATTTACATTCCATGTAAGAAATATATAAGTAGATAAAATAGGATTTCTTACCCAAAGTCCTTCTGAAAACACATTACTGTTGCATTTATGGTGTATTTGTTCCCTTAAACATCCAGTTCCCTTGAAGGGAAGTACCCTCCCATTTATGTAAAAGGTGCACTTTTGAGCCTGGGGTCCTCAGGTGGCAGCTTCAGGGAGATGTGGTTCCTTTCTAATGCGATTTTAAAATTCTTTGATAATAGTTTTTAAATGGTATTCTAAGGAGGTCTTGGTACATTTCAGACCACTCAGTAGCCAAGTTCTCCAAAGAACCAACTCAGATCTCAAACCTCATCTATGGGAAAGAGGGAGTGAGGTGAGAAAAGGGAAAGCTTTGGGCTGTCTTGGCTCCTCCCACTGGGATGCAGCAGCACTGGGATAGACTGCCCACAGGGATTTAGTTACCAGACCCTTGGACTTTTGTCCTTATCCATTTCTGTGGTTGATGCCATGCGATTTATCACCCACAAGCAGGCAGATCTGTTGTAATCAGACCATGCGTCTCTCACCTATGCCCTGTGGTGATTGTTAAACCCTACTTCATGGTCAGATCCTGTGTGACCTTCTTCCTCCTGAGTTATCAGAACTGCCCATGGGACCTTACATACTACCTGTCCTCTCTGTGGTTACTTGTGTCCAGTCTTTGTTTTTCCTTTAGATTTATTTTATTTCACATATTTGGGTATCTTCTCAGCATGCATGTGTTTCCGTAATTCTCTAACCCAAATATGACCTGTCAAAGAAAACACAACTCAATAATTATGAATATACTGCATACCTAGATTGGGCAGATTCACCATTACACTACTCTGTTCCTCAGCTATGAGATCCCTTATAACTTTGGGGTTTTCCAGGCCATGTGCTTCTCCTCCATTGTCCTTCCACCTCCTGCTACTCCATCCTCTTCCTCTTCCATTCTCTCTCTCTTCCCTCCCTCCCCCCTCCCTCTCCCCACCAACCTTTATTTCTCCACCTCCCCTTCTTCTGCCCAATCACTGGCTCTAGCCTTTATTTTACAAATTAAGATGGGCAGAAGGTTCACTAGAAGTCACCTGTGTAATGACTCACTCCTCCTCTGCAGCCCTTCACAGTAAAGTGGAATTAGCATCAAAATACAAGGCCAGGGCCATCCACAACATGCATGCGTGTGTATCTGGTGTCCATAGAGTTCAGAAGAGGGCACTGGATCCCGTGGAACTGGATTTAGAAGTGGTTATGAGCTGCCATGTGGGTGCTGGGAATTGAACCCCTGGAAGAAAAGTCAGTGTACCCTTAACCACCGAGCCACCTTTTCAGCCCAAAATGCCATTCTTTTGAATTAGGAATTTCTGTAAGTTAGGAAATTTATCCTGCTCCGTGGCTCCTGAAGCTCTTCCTTTAAGAGGTCAATAACTAGAAAGCAAAAGGAATTTAAAATAATTTGTATCCTATTTTGCTTAATCTCATAACTGACATAATTGAAAACAAGTTCCTTTTCGTAGGATAGGGGGGCTGTACTGGCTGGTTTTGTGTGTCAACTCAATACAAGTTGGAGTTGTCACAGAGAAAGGAGCCTCCCTTGAGGAAATGCCTTCATGAGATCCAGCTGTAAGGCATTTTCTCAATTAATGATCAAGGGTGGGAGGGCCCATTATGGGTGGTTCCATCCCTAGGCTGGTAGTCCTGGGTTCTATAAGAAAGCAAGCTGAATAAGTGAGGGGAAGCAAGCCAGTAACATCCCTCCATGGCCTGTGCATCAGCTCCTGCCAGTGTGGAAGTATACGCTGAATAAACCTTTCATCCCTAACTTGCTTCTTGGTCACGAGGTTTGTGCAGGAATAGAAACCCTGACTAAGACAGGGGAGTTTGGTCAGATGTCATGAACCACAATGAAAAATTTTATTTTTACCAGAAGGCAGTATGTTCTTATAGTGTCCTTGACTCTTGAGTATTTTTAGGTGGTTCATTTTGTTCATGCTGTCCAAGAGCCTCTTGGAGGAAACTTCCCACATAGAGGCAGACTGTGTCACGCTACTGCCAGAACCCGCCCTGATGGGCACAGTCCAGGACAGAGTGGAAACACATCCTTCTTGAATTGGGATAAAGTTGTATTATTCATATTACAGTAAGATTTGCAAACACTATTTGTGGTATGGCATCTTTCCGTTTTATAAGTAGAAATTTGAAAATTTAGAAAAAAAATGATTTAAGGCTTTGAAAATTTTCTTGTTACTTTCACCTAAACAATTCACAACTTACTAGTTGGGGGAGTTTAGGTGGTTCTAATGTTAGTCATGCAGACATGTCTCTGTCACCTTTGACCCCTGTGTTTGCATCAAACCGAGTCTTTAGGATTGCATCCCTGCAGAATGACGTAGTAAGGTTGCCTGTGTGTCCTGAGTACTTGGTTGACCTGTACTCCAGGTGAGCCAGGTAAATGTTATAAAGAACATTCTGATCATATCTCAGAATGTGGAGTGACAAAGTTGGGCATACAGAGCTTAGGCTAAGGGTCCTCTGCAAGAGACCACCTGCCTGCTGTCTCTTTTATATGATCAATATTTTACCTATGGCACAGCATGCAAGCTTTATAGGAGTGAACTTTATAGGCTTTATAGTGTGAACTCTCTGGTACGTCCTATATTTTTGTAATGGTTGGTTGAATAAATGGTATAGGGAGAGATCTTTGCCTGAGGAGTGTGGGCGTTGGTCGAGTGTTGCTAAGGTTGCTTATTGCTGCTCTCGTTTTCCTTTCAGAGCATTGAACCTTTAGTTGTTCTAGTGCCTTCTAACACACTGTATGTAGGAAGATGTTTGTCCTTTCCTGTCTATCACACTGTCTACTTACCCGCTTTAGAAATGTTACTCATTTACTGAGTAAATATTTAATGAGCACTTGCTGTGCCCCAGGCCCTCTTTGAGGCACTGGGATGCAGCAACAAACAGAACAGAATTCTCATTTTCACTGGGGAGATAACATTTTGACTTAATATACTCAAAGGCTGAGATCATGCACGCCACCAGCTAGGAGGGGGAAAAGGAAGAGGAAAGGGGATGACACTTTAGTGAAAGAAGAAAAAGATGATTTTCAGTGGTAGCCTTATAGTATATCTCTGGGATCACATTCTCTAAAACTGTGTGAACTGGTACGTTGGAGACTCTGGGCTGATGCTTTGTCTCTGTGTCTCTGACGTGCGTATGTGACATGTGCAGGATGGAATCTCTGTTTCAGACACTTCAGTTTAACCTCTCCCTCTTAGCAACACCATCTTGAAAATGGCCCAAACCATCCTTTTACATTTGTACATGATGGTGTGGGTTATGACACAGTTTTGCCTTCCATCTTTGGAGATATTTGGTTTAGAACAACTGGAAATCTTCTCAGAGTTCTAGTGTCAGTTTTGCAGTGGCCATAGTTCAGAAGTCAGCTGCTACCAGAACAGCTTCTGATGCTGGGCCTACAGCCAAGCCTGTCTCCTGGCCTGATGCGTGCTCCACTTCTACAAAGTGCTCCACCAGTTGAACTCTCACTTTTGTATCTCAAACCTTCTCCCCAGGTGTCTGCTGCCTTCCTGCAGCTACTTATTTTTTAAAATTACAATTGTTTATTTTACTTGGGGGAAGGCATGGCAGTCAGAGAACATCTTACAAGAAGTCGGTTCTCTCCTTTCACCATGTGGGTCCCAGGAATTGATCTTGGTCATCAGGGTTGCTGGCAAGCACTGCAGAGCCATCTCAGTGTCCTACCTGGAGCTACTTTTCAAACAGTTCCTTTCAGAGACTGTTGTTTGGGTAGAGAGAGACCACAGGTAATTATTATTCTTTCAGACTTTGAAGCTTTTTAAGCTAAAAATGGGGAAGTCAGTGGGATTCCAGCCAGATACTTTTGTCATAAAAATTATAGTGATGTAAGGATGTGTCTGACAGTAGGAATGTTCTAGTAGGTCCAGGAAGACTCAGAGTCCTTAATTGTAGATGTCTGTTGAGACGTTTTATTGTTCTTGTCAAATGCTCATCTGGATTTGAAAGGCTTTATCTAAAGGCTGTTTGTAAAGCCGGGCATACATCAGATATTCACATCAGCCTGAGGTGGTTTCAGTGATAGAATCTCATAGGTGAAGTTTGGTTCCCAACAAAACAGACTATTTCCTGTCAGTGTCACTGGTCTCTGATGGGACATGGGAAGTTCTACAACAGTCCGGGAAAATGCTCCTTTCATTAGATGAGTGGCTCAAGGCCCCAGCCTCAGAAAGGGTTTGGGCCGCCCCCCCCCCCCGTTTCCTTGACGTCGAGGCAGGCGGAACACTCTCCAGGAGCCCTTCCTGAACAGTATATGCTTAGGGAGGGTGTCATGTCTACCCCGTTGTTTTTCAACAAAGAAGCTTTGCTCTGATCTGTGGGCAGGCCTTGTGTGACAGAATTGGAATTTGTCAGGATAGAGGCTGGCCAACAGATGTTCTGATCCATTTTAGGGAGATGAGCAAAGTGAGTTTGGGGTCTGCACTTGGGAGACTCAGGCCTAAGAGTTGAGATGGGCTTTCAGGAGCTGAAACCCATGTGAGGGGAGCAGGCTCCATTATTAACAGCCCAGGAAGGGGGGCTTGTTGTTGCTCTGTGGTTCAGGGTATGTTCCTGCCAGTTCTAGCCTGTGAGGAATCCAAAGTCATTGAGTAGAAGGATTTGAACTCTCTCCCAATAAACATAATTTAGTGTCCCTAATATATGCTAAGTTCTTGCAGCTGTGTGCATGAGTTTGTTGTGAAGAATATACAGTCGCTGCAGGAGACACCAGGAAATCAATAACTACAAAAGACAAGAAAGGCCATAGAAAGCAGAATGCATCCTCGTCCAGCCTGTCTCATTAGTGTCACTAGAGGGCTACAGTGTTTGAGTGTAGCAGTAATGGTACGGCCTTATGGAGAAGGTTTTAGAAGGTGGGGGCTTGTTACATGCATACAGAATAGAGTTCCAGGGTCAGAGAGGCCTTCTCAAGCCATAGGGAGCAGTATTGACTCCAGCATTCAGCATGTTATCTGGATGCCTGCTAAGTACCATACACCATATGCAGATGGAACCTTCCATTCCCATGACTCATGTACAGTGACTCTGAGTTTACAGGGGTTCAGATCTACTTGAGAGGTTTTAGGTGGCATTTGAATCCCTCTGTTGTATGTGGTTCTCCTGGGAGCTTTTTATTTTTTTTATTTTATTTTTTTTTAAAAAAGGAAAATTCAGTTGTCATAAGTTGGAACCTGTTGGCTCTTGAATATTCACTGCTGAGGAAGCAAGAGGGTAGTTGTCTCCCCCTAAGACTGTTGGTTTACAAAGTACAGAGTGTGTTGTCTTGTTCTTTTGTCCCACGTAAAGTGCAATGTTGGTCTCTCTTGTTTTCCCTTTGGAACTCCCATACCTTACAGTAGGTGTGGAGTAAGTACCATTTCTGATACCAGAGTGTGTGACTTTCGCCCCCAACACCGTTAGCTTCTCTAATACTAACTGGACATTTAACAATGCAATCAGTTCTGACACTCAGCTGCTTAGAAATAGCATAGACTTTATGGGTCACAGACTGTACAACAAGACTTCTCCACTTAAGGTGCCATCTGTAAGTGTCTTTCCCGATCATACTTCTTTTTCAGTAGGTACACATTTAGATCCATAAATGTCACCTTGTCTCTTTCTGTTTTGAGGATTTTCTAGAGCCTCTCATAGAACTCAGGGAAACACTTAACAGTTTCTGATTTATTAAAAAGAGAAGATGCGTTGAAAAACACTGACTAGCAAAGCACATGGGAAGGGCTCTAGGCCAGACTGGACCTATGCTGTCCCGGCATTCTACCTTCCCTGTGCCTCTGTGTCCTGCCAGCTGGAGTCCCTTCCCTGCCCCTGGCCATCTCACTGTCCAGGTTTTTATGGCCTGATCTCTAGACACACTCCCCCACCCCCCCACCCCCCACTTCTTAGAGGTGTGGGGTGGGCCCAAGTTTTCACTGTCAATGGCAGGCTGGGATTTTCTGCTGAACACGCCCATCCTGAAGCTACTAGGTGACCCACTGTGAGTCATCTGCTAGCATAACCTCAGGTAAGGGTGAGAGAAGTCTTTTTATGAATAATAAGAGACACTCTTAGTACTCAGGATATTGCGAAGGTTTTAGGAGCGCTTGGGACCTGAGGCAAGGACCAAACTGTCCAGGTATGTGCATCCTCCTCCACGAGCAGCTTGAGAAAGCCTGTCCTGAGGTGCTTGAGAGCTGGATTCCTGAACTTGAAACTGTTTTGTGGGGTCTGGTTTTGGTGTTCTAGAAACATGACGCAGCCAGCTTCTTTTTAAAAGTAGTTCAAAAATTCTGCCCCCTGAAGCATCCGACTCAGCTTCCCAGCCCTCCTTAGGCAGCACCTCTGTTTGTCACACTTTCAGGCCGACCCCTCAAAGTCTTAAGGACTCTCTTACCCCTCTTTCTGCCCTTCCCCACCGCTGTCAGCATTTGTATCCATGCTTTTCTGGCCACACCTCCTAGCTATCATGACAGTTCTTTGCTTTCCTTTATCATAAGGCGGAGAAAATGAGACAGGTCCCTAGGTTTCCTCTAGTCTTTTTTGACTTGAAGCCACTGAATTTTTTTCTATTTCATTAAAGTAGTTATTCTTTTATTTAAAAAATTACTCCTTGTATTTGTACACAGACACACACACACAAACACACACACACAAACACACACACACACACACACACACACCATGGAGCACATGTAGAAGGCAGAGGACAAGAAGTTGGGCAGTCCTTTCCTCCTACTACATAGGTAGGTCCTGAGGTTTGAACTCAGATCATCAGACTTGACAGCAAGCTCTCTGGCTTCTACACTCCTGTTTTCCCACCCTCTGGCTCCTCTGGATGGATCTTCTTTTCGGTTGCTTTCTCACTGGGACTTGGCTCTGGGACTTGCCCTCTCAGACAACCACTTAGACAAGCCAAGGGCTACGAATGCCTGCTGTGCTCTGATGTTGTTTCTTACAGACTCGGATCTCCAACCTCAGCTCCAGACAGCTGGGCTGCACTCAGCTCCTTGGCGTCCCCCCAGCTCTCAAAGGCATTTCAGCACATTATAGCCCAGACTTGGGATGGCCCTGCTCCCTTTCCTGGCCGTGGGTAGTGCCAGCACCACCCTTTGGTTACTCACAGCCCAAACCTTTCTTCCCCATTTCACACACACCTTTCCTGTCTCTCCCTCCCCTCACTATGTGGGCAGCTGGTTCACTCCAGCTCTCTGCTCGTCTCCCATCATCTTGTCCTCGCGTGCTGGAGGACACACTTTCCACAGGGTTCAGGTAGTGGCTGTTCACACCTCTGTATGGCTCCCAGGTGCTGAGCTGCTGGTTCCCTGCAATTCTTGTCTCTCAGCCCCTTTCTTGAATTGCCAATGTAATGGAACAGAAAGTAATTATTTCTTGGTTTGTCCATGGGATCTTGGTCCTAGAACTCTCCAGATACCCAGATCTGTCAAGGTTTGGGTCCATCTAAAAAAAGACATGCAGCATGACTCATAACCCTCCCTCACCCTGCACTTACTTGAAATCATCTTAAACCATCTTCTCTTGATTACTTGCAAAACCTAATACACCACGAATGTGATACAAGCCATTGTTAGTCTGACTTAGAGAACAATGGCGAGGAAGTTTGTTCATGTTCAGTAGTTTTTCTTTCAAGTCTTTTCCGTTGGTGGTTGGTTGATTTCACAGACGAGGAAACCTGTGAGCACAGAGAGCCAATTGCACATGTTTGGAGATAAGGAAGGAATTGAGCCCCTCACAAATAATGTGTTCAGAGACTTGGGAAGTGCTACTTGCATGGAGTCTTAAGGGAGTCTCAAAATAGGTGGCAGTTGTAGCTTAATAACTAGCTGTATGGAATATAAATGGAAAAGTACTACTTTTGACTATGGCACAATTAGCCAGGGTGCTAGGAAGAGCTATTTGGGTTGAGTTGGTAGCTCCATGTAGAACTAGTTTTAATTTTATTAAAATATTCAAAATCCCCATACGTTTGAGTCATTGGGAGGACTGAAGGATTGTGACAGTTACTCTAAAGCAATAGGAGTGTGTGGGGTTTGGAAACAGGTGTTACCTGAAATTGCAATTTATGTCTGGAGAAGATTGCCAACTTTCACCTCAATTGCCGTCTGGGAAAAAAATTCAGACTTTTTGAATATGCTCCAGTGTGTATGTATGTAATATTTTAATGTATCATTGGTGAATGACTTACTTTGCAAATAAGTATAAACATGTTAATTCATTTATGTTTTATGACAAAATTTCTACTTGATATTGGTGATGGATAACAATATCATTCAGGAGGGGCAACATTTGATGAAAAAATATACTGATTGGCTTCTATAAAGGTAATATTCACTGTGCGTATGAAATTCTTTTCTTTAGATATTGGTGTCCAACACCTAGATGCTTGGGGCATGTCATTAGCTTCAAGACTAAACAGAATATCCTAAGTCTTACAGATAGCTTAGTTTAATTTTACAGAAATTAGCACTTGAGGACTATGGGAGGGAGTACATCTTTTCTACTAATCATTTTTGTTGTGTCCACCTTACCAGTGTGGAGTTAGAAAAGATCTGGAGAGAGAAGATCTGATGCTTTCCACAATGGACGTCTGTGTTAGGAAAGTGTAGGTATCGCCAACTGCTTTGGGTTCAGAAGATGTTGTCATGACCATGTGCCCTTTGTCACCTTTAGCTAGGTAGTGACGGTGTATACAGCTGCCTTGGCTAGCAGGGACTTGTGCTCATATAAACAGAACAGTGCATAAAACCTGACATTTCAAATGGAACATTCTCACCCAAGGCCATACAGATTTATTAAAGAAAACATTACTAAAGTATAAAGGCATTAAAGGTATAATTTGTAAGCTGAGCACATGTAGCTGCTTGAGATGACGTTAGATTAGTGAGTCATTGCTATCTGGTTACTCATCACCTGGAGCCTTGAGTAGAAGGAAGAAGGAAGTGTGGAAATCTGCATGTGTGCTTTCTGGGCATTGTTCCTAAAAGCCACAGAAAATGGTATCTACTGCTTTGAACATTGCTTCCTTTTCCTAACGTAGCTTTCATCTGAGTAGCATTGTGTCTAGGGTGGGAAATGCCAAACTCTGTCCTGCAGGCATATAGTTAAGGTACCGTGATTTTTACAACTTGAAAATTGTTTATCATTCTCTGGACTTAAGAACACTTTTCTTTGATGATTGCACACGGATAACACTGATCATAAATGTCACTTTGAGAATTAAAATATGTCCCAGGTAAAGAGTCTGGCTTTGGAGTGGAATTGTTTGGTACATGTGCAGTCTGCTTCAGCATTAGGCTCTTCTGGCCTACCATTCCAGTTACTGCTTCTTACCAGTCTGTACACACAACGTGCAGCAGCCCTGTGTGCTATCTGGGGCAAGAAACTGACACTGCTGTCCTTACCACACACAGCACCATGATCTTACGGTTCTTTATTGTACATTGTCTGATCTATCTCAGCATTTTCTATTCATGTACTGGGCTTTTACATGAGTAAACATCTCCATTTGAGGATAAAATGTTACCCTTCCTTAGTTGCTTCATAATCACTGGTCCTAACATGCACCCAGTAGGCTTGTTACGTGGTCCAGTACCAGTGTTCTAATTCGTTGTGTATCTTATGAGACACACAAACATGAATTCAAACCTTTAATAGAAATTCTAATCTTTTGAATCAACTCTTCAAAGTATCCCATAGGATACATGTGCCTAACTTTAAGGTATGTGGAAATATAGTCAGGAAGTACTTGCTTTTAATGCTCAGCTATTCTGTTCTGATTGCCAACAAATTTCTACTGTTGTAGCGAAAATTCAAGATTATAGTGTGCTTGAGATCTAGTAATGGAGTGTAAGGGAGGGCTGAGATGAGGGAATTAGCTTGTGACTAAGGCTTGGCATGACAAAAGTTTGTTTCCAGATGCTCACCGAGTCCGATATGTGTCACATAGCTATCCTCAGGCTCTCTTCCAACCTGCTTATATCATCTCTGGAGCACCTGGTTTACAAAGCTGCTAGAGAAGGGAAGAGCTTGTGTGGGCCTTCCTCATTGGCCTGTGCATAGTCACTCAGGTCGCTCTAACTGCAGAGGAGGCTGAGAACCAATTTTCCCTTGTGCCAGCAAGAGAGGTACAAGGTGGGATATAGTGAGCGTGTCACACCAGCTCCTGCCTCCTACATCATTCCTGTGTAGTTGTTAGTGTTTGTTACCTCAGCTCATAGGAGCCATGTCAAAGCTTTTGCATAGATTTCAGCATGAGTGGATGGTATATTTTAGTAAGATTGTGCTCTTAAAACATCTCATTTTTTTTCTTATAACTATAGTCACAATATATTTTTATATTTCCATTTTAATCTCATTTGAGTACATCCTTTCAGAAATAAAACCATTGGCTCTTTTTTCCATGTTTCTGCTCTTATTTCTTTGTCTTATTTCACTGTTCTGAATAGATAGTGCTAACTTTGGTTTATTAGGAACAAAGGTTTTCAGCAAGTTAGTTGCTATGTATAGAATGAATCAACTTTATGTTACTGTTTGACAATGTGACTAAATGTTTGATACATTACGGCAGTAAACGGTTTTGACACAAATCACTTATTGATTTTCTTGGGACTAGTATTGGGATTTTAAGACTATTAGGTGCTGATCTCTTCTGGGATTCTGGCACTATGGTTCTAACCAGCTTGGAGACCAAAGCCAGTGCAATGTTAATGTTTTCAGATCCCACTCTTCCCAGACGGATGGCGAATGTGTAAAAGTCAATTTCCTCTACACTCGGGAATTTAAAGCTGTGTTTAAGGATAGCGTAAATTGAATTTTCCCTTCCAAATATGGCTGTAGTCAAATACAGATGATGGAGAAGTAAAACTGTTAGAAAGGACCACAGAAGAATTCGGTTTTGTTTTTTTTTTGGTCAAGTAAAAAGAAAAAGAATGCTTACCCAGCCAGGCTGGTACTGTGATCATGAAAGTGGTTTTTTCCGGTCTGTCTGACTCCAGATGTACCCCCTGTGCAGTTCCCTGAATGTGGAACTGGAAAACAAACAAGCAATAACAAACACAAGAAAGAAAGGAGAATAATACTGGAGATTTGTACAAGAGGTGAGTGGTCCCAGTGGTTGGGTGATGGCTATGATTAAGACCACACGTATGCTTTGAGAAGGCAAGTGAGTCCATCTCAGTAGACTTACCTCGAGTCTTCTGGTTTCTATGACACCAGTCAGAAGAGTAGTCTCAAAATTCTTAGCAATGCGTTAAGTTTTGAAGTGTGGCATCTTTCTTTGGCAAGCCTGTGTGTGCATGTGAATGTAGACATGTGTCCATCTGTTTATCCATCTTCCATTATCCTCCCTCCCCCAAGGAAAGAAAATCTTCATATAGACATGTGATCCCTATTGTATCAATCGTTTTGACTAATTATTCTATCGTCTCATCTTCATAGTTGACTGAAGACAACTTAGGATTTTACAGTTAATGGAATAAGTTAAACAGCCTTTGAAAGTCAGAGCAGTGGGGATGTAAAAATCACTGAGACCTAAGGGAAAGCGAGTACCGTGATGTTCTCTGTAGTAATTGAACTTACCCTTTTCATTTCCTTGTGGACATATGGGTCAATATGAAGGGGAAATATGATCAGTCATAAAGTTAGTTTTGCCTGTGGGAATAAAGTGTCTTGTTTGTTCAAGAGAATGAAAGTTTTTCTTGTGTTAAAAGGAGATTTCTCTTAGGGGACTTAGGGCACTCGGGACATCATCATGAATATCTCACATAACTTCCTTGTAGAAAACAGTGTCATAACACAGGAATATAATACTGAAGTTTCCATACAGAGTTTGGAAAAAGCAAGCCTATGAGAAGTCTAAGTCAGCTTCTGTGTGTAAGGAAGCTCTAGAGCACTGTGAACATGGAGGTTCCACTCACAGAGGACTGTGCATGGTGAAACATCTAAGATGATTGCTCGGATGGATCTGAGCTTCCCAGTTGAACCACCACAAATGCCTCTGAATCTGGAGGACCTAGAAGGGAAGCAAGATACAGGGTTCTTATGGGATGCTGATGTGTCTATAGATGAATTCCAGTGGCATACAGACAGTGTTAGTAGATTAAAGAATGCAAAGAATACATAGATCACTGTATTTCCACCAACTATGGAATCTGTGACAGTTTTCAGCTTATGTTTATTTTCTTCTTGGAATTTAGGCAATCTGTAGATCCATGAAGATTGTATTCTAGGAAAGGTCTTAGAGTACTTCTGCTATTAATAAAAGACATATATTCATTCATTCATTCATTCATTCATTCTCATTCATTCTTTCATTCATTTATTCAGCGATGAGCTCTTACTATGACAGTCAAGACTGGCTTCAAACTCCCTCCTGGGTCAAAGACTCCTCCCACCTCAGAATAGCTGGGACCACAGGTGCATAACACCATGCCCAAGTTAAGTGCAAGTCACACTGAATAATAGTGGCGTTTTATCATAACTTATGAAGCAGATGGAGACTTGTCTGAGTAAATGGCTCCTATTTTCTGTAGGGACATGTGTCCTAAGGTATATTTCAGCTTTGCTTTCTCTAGATCAGCACTAGTTGGCAATCAAACACTTCTGTAGGCAGGCTGGAGTTAGTACTAAGACGAATATTATCCCAGTAGTGTTGGTAGGATGTGTGTGTGTGTGTCTATGTGTGAAGAGAGAGAGAGGGAAAGAGAGATAGAGACAGACAGAGAGTGTGTGTGGTGTGTGTGTGTGTAGTATGTGCATGTTGTGTCTATGTGCATGTGGGTGTGCACATGTTTCCATATGATTCTTGATAGAATTGAGAGAGGCTTTTCTCCACTTGCATTCAGAGACAGGTGGCTTTGTTCTAAATCTTTTCTTACTTGCTGTTGATCTTGCTGTTGGTGAGAGTCCTCTGCTCCTATTCTGAGATATGCCACTAAGTTGGCTGGACTTGGCAGCATGTCAGGTTTCGGTGGCAAGAAGGATGCCGGCCATCATGAGCCAGTGCCACCACCACAGCTTTTCTAGGCAGTGCCCGGGAATCATCATAAAGATTTAGAGTCTTTGAAGATGCATTAGTACATTTTCCAGCAAAAATTTCAAGTGCCAGTTTCTGCAAATCCTGGTGATTTCCTGGGAGAACGCCGAGATTCCTGTCCTCCTTCAATGGAGGCCTCTATCTGGAGGAAGGCAGAGGAGAGCAGCAGTAGGTAGTGTTTAAAAAGATGTGAATGACAAAGTGAGATCCTGGGACCTGAGAGTCTGAGAGGTGGGGGTGAGGTTGGGGTTGGGGTTAGGGGTTGGCGGTTTTGTTGCTATCTTCACATTTTCTTTCAAGCTGGGTGGAGCCAGAGCTACAGTCGTTTGATAAATACTGGCTAGAAGAGATGAGGTTGAAAGTGATTATTTGTCCAAAAGGGTCATGGAGAAGTGACCCTACTTTTTGGGGGTGTGTGGGGAGCTCAGGGAAGGCGTCCTCAGCTGAGGGGTATGGGAGGGGTACTATATGATATCTGCTAGCCCTGAAAGTGACTCTAACAGCCTTTGTCTTCTACGTCAAAAGTTAGTCTAGTGATGACTAGTGATGTCAGCAGTGCAAACATCATCATACTTTGATTGCCTTGAGCAGGTAGGCTTTAGGTGACTGTTTGCCCTTGACTTCAAACAGCATTTATAGACATTAGTATTAGTGAGAATTGCCAAATCCTCCCAAAACTACTTTAATGATTTATTTTGAGAGAGTTAATAGAGGCCCACTTCTCTAAAGTTTTGTTCTTTTGTTTAAGCTTTTAAGTTCAGACTCTTTGTAACAGAAGCTGATGTGGAGGCTACAGTCCTCTTGCCTCATGCTTCAAGTCCTGTGGTTACCAGGGCAGTGCTACCACACCTAGTCTTCAAGAATTTTAAGTCCGTCAAGTTTCTTGTTTCTGAACATATAAGTTGTACTTACATATGGAAACCGAAATAACTTTCTTTTGATTTCACTTTTTTTGTCATTTTGAGATAATTACAGTTATTATAAAATTATTATCATTATAAAATTAAAATAAAATTTTCTGTCTACTAATACGATGAAAGAATGTGTCAGATACCATTTTAGCAGTTTATTCTGCCTAATATGCTGTGCTGGGAACTTGTGTAAAGAAAGAGAAATTGTAAACAAGAAATCCTCCTAACTGACGACACTCTACGCCGAAGGTGTGGTAGGTAAACATAGAGAAGGTGCAGGCGGGGGATCCTAGCATGAAGGATGAATGCAAGGCAGGAACTTCAAGGGAGAGGGGCCAGGAAAGGAACTGGGTAGCCTAGAGATTGCATTACAGACTTTAAGACATGGAAATCTAAATGATCTGTCCCAGATTCGCATCCAAATTTGCACACATGAATATAAAACCATGTGTGTTGGAGAGAGCCTCTTGGGCTGCCCTTTTTCCCTTCAACCTAGTTCTGGCTGCTTGGGAAATCCTGAGATGAGCTACTGTTGCTACTGTTTGTGATTGAGCAAAACACACGCATCTTTGTAGAAATCTTTCAAACATGATTTAGGGGACAGAACTAAAGGGGCCTTGTGAAGGGGCTACTTACCTGTTCTTTCTACCTTGATATAGACCAAGTCATTAGCTCTGGTTGGCATCCCAGTCCTTCACTGAGCACCTGCTACATTTTAGACACTGGTCAGGGCTCGTGCTGATGACAGAGGCTTAACAGGTGAGCCAAGCCTCAAAGCTAATTTTCTTTTACAACTGTACTTCTTTTCTGTTGGATACTTTTTAAAACTTGGGGTTCTAGTTCAAATGCCTCTTCGACCCAAAATGGAAGATCTACTATGGTCAGATCTCCTTGTACCTCTTTAGTATACAGGGTCTCCCAGCTCAGTGTTGTCTATCGAGAATGGCCTTCCTGTGTCCCACCTGGCTAATGTGAAGCTGTCATGTCTGAGCCCTTATGCCCTCTGGACCCAGCAGCACAGTGAGCATCCTCAGAGTCAGCTGGTGCAGAGCAGTTCGTATTGGAATGTGGAAACACGAAGGACTTGTTTTTCTGAATGACCTAAACGTTTGGGATGTGAGCCTGAGAGCCCAGTGTGTTCTCCAGTTAATAAAGCAGAGTTTGGTTAGGAAGGGTCTTTAGACTGACCCTTCTGGGATGAGTCTCCAGGACTCAGTTACCAGTAATAGGGTCTTAGAAGCTGGCTGTGTATGAGCAACTTGGAATGAGTGAATAAATAATACATTTAAAGTTCTGGCACATTTGTGCCAAAAACTTGTTTAAACTGTGTTTACCTTAAGCTGGAAAGGCTGTTCCTGTGGATGTGATTATTTTAATGAGAATTGGGAAATAAAAGACGATTGTTAGAATTTCCTTATTGAAAGAGATACTAAAAATACCCAAGGGCTAATTGGATTTGAATTAAGAGCCCCGGTTGTGTATTTGTTCTTTTTTCCGAGTCATGTGTGTTTTGCTCATTTTTGGAGAGGGGAAATAACATAATTTCCTCCTAGCCCCCATAATTTCCTCTGCATCCTCCTGGCCTCTGGCCTTGCTTGTGGCTTAGGGTTCAGATCTTGCAGTTTTCCATGCTTCCCCAGCCAACGCCACTTTTCCTCTCTCTGTTTTCTGGATGTTTGGAAGCACATTGCCATATTTGTTATCATCTCTTGTGGGGCTTTGAGGCTTTTTCCTGTTTTTTATGCCTCTGGAGGGCTTCAAAGCCCCCACTCAAAGTGGCTCATCCCTGGTGGGCACACCAGGGACCCCGCCCTTGTACATGACCTTGTCCCTTCCTCTGTATATCCTTGTATGATTAAGGCCACCTGTGCTTCATTGCCTTCTCTACAGTAGCAAAGACTGGTAAAGAAATGGAGCTAGAGTTAGTCTCTTTTGACCTCTTTCCAAGTCCAGGAAGGATGCTGGTATCGAGGAGGACTCTTGCCCCAGCATGTTGGTGCCCCAGACTTTCCTGCGTATCCGTTATCTTTAGAAGGGATCAAGTTTTCTGAAGGTAGTCCTCGGCATCACATCTGACTCACGATTAAATTCCAAAATGCTGCTTCCAGGCCACGAAGGCCGAAGTTTCTTCCCTATGGTTTTCAGAGCTGAAACCAGTCCTTTTTCTTCCTGGGATGGTTTAGTCTCCCCAAGCCTCTTCTCCGCTTCCTGATGCCCTGTCTCCAGCCCTGGCTTTTGCAGTCACTTATACAAAGAACCATCACTGGTCCAGCCCACCATCCAGCCCCTATCATCACTGTCTGGTAGAAGGACAGGGTGTTCATGCTGTTTATTCTGTTGGGTAAGTCTCAGGCCAGTCTGTGGAGCCTCAACAATTATGATTTTGATAATGGGGTTCAAAGAGTTTGGATATGACGCTAAGCATTTGTTGTACTAAGGGCATTGTAATAAAGATTTCTAAAATCTCAAAAAAGGACACCCATTTAATTAATTAATTAATTAATTAACTAGTTAATTAATTTTAGTGCCGGCAGTTGAACCCAGTGCCTTATGCATGCTAGGCAAGCTGTCCACCTCTGAGTTAATACTCTTACCCAAGTTGGATTTTTTTTTTTTTTTGTAATCAGCCTGTGAGCTTTTAAGAGAGAAAACATTGCTTATTAAATCCAGAGCTCAGTTACTAGAGTGTACAGTCAAGTCATGTGGGTGTTTTATCATTCCTTGAAGTATAACACACATGTAGTACTGTGACTCTGTCCTCTTAGTGGTTACACCTGACTGTAAAGATTAACATTTATTTTTGAGTGACAAGATACCATGAAATCCGTGAACACTAAAGTTGGCCGGCCAGTGCGTGGCAATAGGAGGGTATTTTCTGGATGCCAGCATGAGTGTAAAGGAAGAAGCCTGTGTGTCATGTCCTGCTCAGAGCTGGACCCTTTATTTCGTGTTCTGCTCTTGTCAGTGAAGATGTGTTCATTTTGATTCATCGCAACGATATTTTGTCTATTTGGTGGCCAGTAGAGACACAACTTTTACAGTTAAAATGCAGCCCAAAGAATGTTTAGGCTCTGAATGTATGAGCTTAGGAATTCAATGAGATAAAATACTTTAGAAAATTATAGATATAGATCATTAAAATACGCATTTTAGTGGCACTGCGTTTTGTTGTACTTCGGTATGATATTTTTCTTCTATTGGGGTGACAGTTTGGGGCTTTCTCTGAGTTTAGATGTAGAAAGGAAAGTATAGTTTCTTTTTATAAATCAAAACAAAACAAAAAAGCAGTCCTTTTAAATGTAATTCCTGTGGGCAGCATGTCTTGATTTGTTCTTCTGTATCCTTTCTCACATGCCATATGATTGACTCAGTTTACCTTCTGTGTTTGAGACAGGATCTCATGTTGCTGCAGGCAGTCCTTGAACTCTCCATGCATGGGAGGTTGGCCTTGAACTGATCCTGCTGCCTGCATATCCTGAGTGGCTCGGATTGCATAGACCAAAGTGCAGTTAAACTATCCAGGGCAAAAGCACCAACACTGTAAGGAGGAAGCTGCCTCTTAGGAGGTGGTAGAGTGACTGTCTCGTGAATGGTTGGTTTATGTGATACTGGGAATCCAATTCAGGGCTGCATTCTTTTTAAAATTATTATTTTTTATTATTCATTTCTCCAATAGTGGTTTCCTCTTCTTCCTCTCCTCCCACGGACCCATATCCTTTCTCTTCCATATCCCTCCTCTCCTCAGAAAAGAGCAGGTCTCCCAGGGATGTGAACCAAACAGAATAAGCTACAGAAAGACCAGGCACATACCACTCACATCAAGGCTGGACAAGGTAACTCAGTAGGAGGAAAAGGGTCCCATAAGTAGGCAAAAGAGTAAGGGAAAGCACCTAATCTGCTCCACTGTTAAGATTCCCACAATAACGCCAAGCTACTCAGCCATAACATATATGATATGCAGTGGACCTAAATCAGACCCATCCAGGCTCCCTGGTCTCTCAAGTTCCCATGAGTCCTGGCTAGTTGATCTATGGGCTGTGTTCTCATAGTGTGTCTCTGACCCCTCTGGCTCCTCCAACTCTTCCTCCTGGTCCTCTGCAGGACTTCCAAACTCAGCCTCGTGTTTTCCTGTAGTTCTCAGCATCTGCTCCCATCAGTTCCTGGATGAAGTCTCTCTGGTTTCTTTGATGAGGATTATGCTGGGCTCTGGTCCCAGCAAACTTTGTAGGCAGACAACTGCTGGTCAAACGTCTTATGGCTGGGTTGATGTCCTTTGGACTTCGTCTGGTTGCAGAAGATGGCCGGTTCAGGAATCTTTGCTTGGGTTACTCTCAGATTCCATGAAGTGTCTTTGCCCTTGGTCTCCATGTGCAGGGCCTCACTCTTGTCTGGCAAGCACACCCAGCTGAGCCACTCCCACTGCTCAGCTATTGTTCTCTGTTCTGTCTGATTTTGTTTTTCTTTCTTACCCAGGTTTTAAAAAAAAAATAACTTTTTCTTGCCGGGCAGTGGTGGCGCACACCTTTAAGTGGTGGTGCACACTTGGGAGGTTGGGAGGCAGAGACAGGCGGATTTCTGAGTTTGAGGCCAGCCTGGTCTACAGAGTTCCAGGACAGCCAGGGCTACACAGAGAAACCCTGTCTCGAAAAACAAAACAACAACAAAAAAAATAAATTTTGGTTGTAACCCTGCATTTTTTGGTGGTTTGGGGATTTGTGATAGGCCCCCTTAAACTCTGAGAATCTTAGACTCAGTGCCATGCTAGAGAGCACGGTGCTGAGGCCTCCACACCCCACACCTGCCCCAGGCCTGTCCTCTATGCTGAGGCCCCCCTAAACCCTGCACCTGCCTTTATGTACTTTCCTTCCCTTCCACTTCTCCCTGGACGTTTTGCTCCTCCTTTCTTTTGACGGCCTACTTTGATCTTTGTCTTCTCTTGCTCTGAAGTTTGGGTTGTTAGGATGCTAAGTAGTGTGGCTATGAGGAAATACCTTTATACTTAGCTGCCTTGGACTGTAATTCAGACATGTTTGCTCTCTTGGGAAATATCACCTTGTTATAAACTAGTGTTCCAGCTGCCCACTAGATAGTCATTCTCGAACCTCATAAGGGGCAGCCTCATCCTTACAGTGTGGGTGCTTTTGCCTTGAACAGTTTTTGTGTACTTTGGCCTAAGCCAGGACAGCCATGCTGAATTCACGTCTTCATAGAATGTAGTTATCTACAAAGTATTTTACAAGGAAGCCAATTTAGGGACTCTCCTCAGAAAACAGAAACCCTAAGTTTCTCCCTTCCCTTCTCTTTGAAGTCTTCTTGTAGGCTGCCTTGCCTCTTGATCAGGCTGCAAAGAAGTTAGATTTAGCAGATGGGGCTTAGGCATTTTTAAGCACATTTTGGGGAGGGGCAGGAGGTAACTTAGTTTAGAGACACTGAGATGTCAGAGCTGAACTAGAGTTAGGAAGGGAAAGAGACAGTCGAGATTTTAGTTCTAGAAGAGAATGTTGCATCTGAGGTATTTGAAGAGGGCAGAGTTGGGAAGGGGAATTCCCTAGGGCGGTTGAACAACTCTGGGATTCGGGATCACAAGGGAGGGAATGCCAGTTTGAGAGCCTTAGAAGACGAGCATTTGAAACAGGAGAGTGGAATCATTTATCTGAGTTCCAGAAAGTTTTCTGAAACAGATTCTATTCTGTTAAACACTAGTTAACAGAGCTGTCCAACGGAGAGTGCTCGGAACAGACTGGGTGTGTTTGCAAGCCACCCATTTAGGCAGAGCTGGAGACACTAAAACCTGCCTGCTCTTGGGCATGTGTGCCTAGGTAGCGGTGGTGTCATGTTGGCAAGAGTAGCTCAGGCTTCTTTTCTGCTCTCCACTTGAGGTGAAACAAACTTAGCAAGGAAATGGCAGGGTGGAGAGCGAGCGGAGAGTGTGGAGAAGGAAGCCCTGCCATTGTCCCCGTTGACCACGCAGGCGGAACCACTATGATTAACACTCTCGAGTAGAAATAAGGCAGAGGGACATAAATACCAGCTGGGCTCTTTGCAGCATGCAACCCACCATTCTACCCTCACAGAAAATGACAGATGAGCCCCAAACCAAACTTTTGAAACTGAAACATGGTAATAGACAGAGCTGTTTGAAAATGCACAGTGGATGTATCTTGGTGCTTGCTGGGCAAAGTTTGGTGCTCAGTAAACAAATGGGCAGCTGATCTGGAAGTCTTCGGAATACCAGGTTGCCCTCATTCCTAAGGCTCAGCTCCGGGGTGGAGGAGGTGGAGAATTCCCTGCTTTTCTTGGGGTCTGGCAGAAATCACGCTCCTCCCCTGTACTGTTGTCGTTCAGTCGTGATGGTTCATCCCTGTGTGTGGTAAATAATGCTGACACGTCACAGAGTAATGAGAAGCATGTGGTCATGACTGCTTTTAGCTAAAACTTCTCTAGAGATTTATTTAGGTTCTTTAATTATAGAGAGGTTTGGAGGCCTGGCATATGGCTTTAGTTTATACTTGTAAATGGTGGCCTTGGGGCTGAGTGTGTGTAGAGTTGCCAGGGAGGAAGAGGAGTATACCCAGAAAAGGGATTGTGTTTTTTTGGGGGGGTGGTGGCATTCTTTTGGTCATTTAAAGAACTGGAGATCTGTGTCTGTAAGAGTTAAGAGCAGTGGCATTGTTGAGACTTGAGGTGGGTGTGTCTTAGAGCAAGGTAGCTTTTAAAGTGCTCAAGTATTGTGGTACATTTTCATGGCAATTAGAAATCAATCACTTTCTAGAGTCTTAAAAGAAAAAACATCCCCTTTTATTTTTTTATCTTATGCTAAAATTATGTCTGCCATTTGATGAATCAAGTCCTTAAGCAGTTAAGGACTGTTGGTTTTCTGTGTCCATGGATTCAAGCAGCCTTGGATCAGAAATACCAAGAAAGCAAATTACGTTTGCACTGAACATGTGCAGACTTCTCCTTTTGTCATTATTACATATTACAGCTATTTGTAGCACTAGCATTGGAAGAAGTGTTTTAGTCCTCCAGAGACGGTTTAAAGTATTTCGGGGGCTGTGCAGGGGTTATTTGGAAATACAGCATCATTTTATATGAGGGGCCTTGAACATCCACTATTTGGGTAGCCAGGGAGAGTTGGGAAGAGGAATGTCAGAGATGATGGAAGAAAACAGTTCTTCGTAGATATCAAGGGATAATTATATTTTTATTTGGTCAGACAGAAAAAAAAGTAAGTCTTCAGCTTAGGTGTTTTGCCCACAGTAAACCCCTGACAGAATTACTTATTTTCCCCAACCTTTTATGTGTGTGCATCTATGGGCCAAATGCTGTTATTCCTATTTGAAGTAATTTTTCATTATTTGGTGCTCAAATAATAGAAACAAAGCTAAATCTAGTCCTGGAACCTCCAATAGAGACCTGTATTCAACAATCCAGTAAATCTGTGTGGTTGGAAAACTTCTTTGTAGTCACTGTAATGTACTTTCTTGCCTTGCATGCCAAAGAAGACGATGTGTCATCTCTGAACTGTTATCTGGAAGTTGGAGAAGTGGGAAGGGAGGCAGGCAAGGAAGGAAGTCTAAGCAACGCCCTCCTTCCCTGCCTGAAGGTCACTGAAGGTCACAGCGAGAACGAGACTCAGGATATTTACGTGTTTTATGGAACTCACTCACTCCAGCATTGTCCTTGTTCAGAGAAAGTGCATGCGTGCATTCATCCTGTCTTGCACTGGTCATGTTACATATTAGATTTAAAGCTGTGTGCATGACACAGGGATTAATTGGCTAGAAAGCCGCTGCCATACAGGAGCTTATATTGTGGAAGGGGATAACAAGGTCTGCCTCTCTTTTATTCATATGTTTATTCAACACATGCGAGGCCACTGATATGTTGACGACGTGAGGGGTTACAGAGTAAGAGTTGGGTGGCTTGCCTCTGGTACCACACAACAACCTAGCAGGAGATAAGATACGGACGCTTAGACTGTGTTTGAACTCCTCTCTGCCTAGCCTCCCTGCCTCCAGCTTGCTTTTTCTGGGCTCCTTTGTCACACTGTGATCCAGCCTAAGGCAGAGGCTGGCTCAGTTCTGTCTCTGTCATTTAATGCTGGTGGTATGAAGATGTATCCTTGTTTGTGCCAGTCATATGAGATTTTTAAATGAGTAAGCATAAATGGGTTGTGGAAAATTCTAGTAAATGGAACTGTTCCTAGCTCTCAGTGCTGCCTTTTCCACTCCCACGCATAGTCCTGCAGTGGGACACCTCAGAATGTCTTTTGTTCCTAGTTGAGACCCTGTGTATTCCTTCTCAGGTCTCCTTCCATATGCCTTCTAGCAGCATGGAAGTGCCCCTAAAGCCTGTGTCAGCCTGCTTCACTGGTAGTCTGGCCTTTGTTTATGTCCAGAAGCTCTTTGCCTTGCAAATTCATTCTTTGGAACTGATTTTCCACCTCTTAAAATTTCTCTTCTCCGACTCCAGTTCCTACCCTTTTGGGTCGCTGTCTCCTCTGCAATGCTCTCCACATTATCACGAGGCATGAGCTATTCATGTTTGTTTCTTCTCTGCTTTCCATTCAGAACTCAAAAGAGGCTGAATGTTATTTTATATTCCCAGCTTGTTCTTGACACACTTGCAGTAAATAATGTCAACTTTCAGTAAATAATGTGTTAACAAATGGGAAGTAGGAACTTGGCAAAAGTATTTATCGTATTGCCCAGAGTTTGTTTTTTTTTTTCTTTTCATTTTTTCAATGAAAGAGGGACATTTATCTTGTTAGTAAAACTCAAGGAGGGACAGACCAACAGGAGGACTAGTCTCAGTGTCTTGATAGGGAAGTTCTGTTATCATAAGGTAGGATGAGGAGCCTGGCACTAGGCAGTGGCCAAGAACCACAGTGAACTCACAGTACTTACTGGGTCTTAAGTTCCGTCCTGCATTGTAAAGCTTCACAGTAGCTGTATTTAGCTTCATAGTAGTCACAACTAGGTGGCATTTAAATGTATTTTGCTAATGTTTGGAAAAAATATCTTTTATTATTATATCGACGCTTCCATAAATTGATAATGCTTTCTCACGATATTTAAGTGCTTGAGTATTTCCCTGAACAATACAATCTCAATATTACCCAGTTGTGGACATGGCAATGAGACACTTTCTCCTTGGTTCTCTGAATTACCTAGATTTTAATAGAAAGACATGCGCACACGAATGCACTCACAGGAGGGATAAGTAAAATTTCATTTTAAACTAAATAAATCAGTGTTATTTGCTTAGTAGAGAATTCATCAGAAAAGTAAATGGGCCAGAAAGGATGGATATATTGATTTGTATATTTTAAAAATTGTCAAGAAATGTGATGATTTACCTGTTCTTTGAAACAGATCACGGAGGCCCTTAGAATACCCAGAGGTACCTGGTAAGCACCTATTAACCAGCTGAATCCCCCACATTTATTCCTGCAGCTTTGCTTTGTCGGATGAAGCATACAGATCCCTTCGAGATCAAGATAAAGATCAGTGCATTCTCATTACTGGGGAGAGTGGAGCAGGAAAAACAGGTGAGACCACCACCAAACTGACCTTCTCTGGAAGGCAGATGCTGCTGAATGGCATCAGGAAAGGAGCCACATGGCCCTTGGCAGCCAGATGACCCTCGACTGCTGTGCAGGGGCTGATGGGCACAGTTGGTGCTCTGTGGGTAGCACATCTCTCATGTGAGGGGTCGAGGCACCATCAGGGTGCCAGCCAGTGTAAGTCCCAGCTTTGCTTCTCAACCTTCCAATGCTGTGACCCTTTAATACAGCTCCTCCTAACCATAACGTAGTTTTCATTACTACTTCATAACTGGAATTTTGCTACTGTTAGGAATTTCAATGTAAGTATCTGCTATGCAACTCCTGTGAAAGGGTCATTTGACCCTCCTTCCCTCGATACCAAAGGGTTTGTGACCCACAGGTTGAGAACCACTGCTCTAGCGTCTTTTGATCTTAAAGAACTGAGATGATGTAGATGTTGTGGAATACCTACAAGGACAGGCTATGCTTCTAATAAAAGGATTTCCGTGTGGTCCTGAATGAGGAAATGGTTTTATTCTGGAAAGATTTGGAAGTACTATACTCTGTACCCAAACTCGGAAAGAATAAAACTGTAGCAGGCATTGGCTTTGTTTGTTTGTTTGTTAAAACAGAAGGGCAAAAGGGGTTGGGGTGGGGTGGATTTTCTCTGTAAAATGCTTCAGATGAGAATCTTATAACTGGTCTTCCTCTGAGTATGCAGAAATGTGGTTGTGTTTCCATCTTGTATGTTATTGTAATGATTATACTTAACGCTTTCTGAGTCCTCATTGATGAAGAAAAGAAACTTTCCCACAATTGTGCAGTCACCTGAATCCATCTTAGCTTGGCCTTGAAAGCTTCCTTCTCATCTTCAGGATGGCTTTTCCTGTATCTAACTCCTTGCACTTTCTCAAGGGGTCCCTTTCCCACAGCCCCCTGTAATGAACAGTGAATTGTGAGGTAAGTGGCCAGCTTCTTTCCTTGAGCCCTCTGGAGACATACTGCATGGATTCTTTGGGAGTGGAGCAGGCTGTGTGTGCTGAAGGGGCAGAAATGCAGGAACCCCCACGTCACACAAGCATAGTGTCATAGGTTGGAAGAGATTTTAGTTGTAGGCCGTCCCATGTGAAATTCTCTGCATGGGGCAGCCAAACCCCTTGTGATGACAGAGTGCTTTTAACACTGTATTTGACTTACAGGTTCAACTAGTAGGCTTTTCTTCACCGACCTCTGTCTCCCAAGTGCTAGGATTTCAGTGTTCACTACCATACCCAGCCTCAAGCTAGCATTGGTGGACAAGATTATTTCAAACCTACACGTAAAACCTTTTATAAAACAAACAAAACTTACATTTTTGTTGTTCTTGTTCTGATTGAACAAAAGTTCAAAAAAGAACTGGCACATCCTTGTTTTGCCCTTTCTCAGAATTACTCTCATACTTGGGTGATCATAGCAGTAGTTATTACACTCTGAGCATTTGAGATGTGCTTGGCACCATATTTACGTATCACATTTTTATTGTGGAGAAACTGAGACACAAAATGGTTCAGCAGTTTTCCTGAATATCTCTATTACATTTACTGTTGCTTTGATTAAAATACCTTAAGGGAGAAAGGGCTTATTTTCGCTCAAATTTCTTTGTTATAGTCCATCATAGCAGGGAAGTCCCGGCAGCTTGAGAGAACTGGTTACATTATATCCACAGTCAAGAACAGAGAGGGATGAATTAATTAATTCATGACTCTGTTCAGCTAGCCTTCTTCACTCATACAGGTCAGGATCCCTTGCTTAGGGAATCATACCACCCACAGTGGGCATGTCTTCCTATATCAATTAACATAAGACAGACAATCTCTCAGAGACTTAGCCCCAGCCAACCTGCTCTAGACAATCCATTGACAGTCTCTTCCCCTTGTGATTCTACAGTGTATCAAACTTCCCTTCTCCTAGTTTCTGCAGTCTTTTAAAAGGAGGAATTATGTTTTGTGTCTACATATAGTCAAGTGATTAAATGAATCTCATTGTTCAATTTGAGGAGGTAGCCTCATGTCTATATTTGAGTAATTGGCAAAAATACCAGTTCTCCTGGAAATTGCCCAGAGTTAGCTATTTTAGTTATTATAAGGTCTATCCTAGAAGTTAATTGATGGATTTTCTTAGTGTTGGACATTTTTATCTCTCTCTTGTCTCTCCTTAGGTAGTTCCAGGTTCTCTCTGATTAATCGAATATCTTCTGCATTTGTACTTCCACCTAGCATTGCTTATTTAATCTTTGAACTAATGTATGACATTTCTACAGGATAAGAGCACCCGAACGGTTCTGATTCATCTCAAAC
This sequence comes from Grammomys surdaster, assembly GCF_004785775.1. NCBI lineage: Eukaryota > Metazoa > Chordata > Mammalia > Rodentia > Muridae > Grammomys > Grammomys surdaster. Next base: position 3,354,809 of record NW_021604613.1, read on the forward strand.
TAACCATATGTAGAATAGATTTGGTTTTTCTTTTCTCTTTACTGTTCTGACTTCAATGGATTAGACTATATTGTGTCATCGCCTTGCTATGGAGGTACACCTGTCAGTATTTTTAATACCGTCTTCTCCTGTACCTTACATTCAGGTCCACATCGATTCCCATCCGTCTGTCTCTGGAAAATACTTCATCTGAGGTTGTTCTTCCTTTCTTTTTGTTCACATGGAGCCTCTTGTCCAAGCCACCAGCTGTGATTAGCTGTGTGTACTATTCATAGCCATTCTAAGGAGTCCCTTGTTCCCTTGTATACCCCAGTCTCTTTTATAGAGCTTGTTTTTTGGCTCTTCAGATTATGGGAGCTTCAACATGAAGAGTCACCGTGGGGGCTGACTTGCTCTTTACTTGTCTCTTCTTGTTCTTTCACATGAAACGAAGTTGATTCCTCGAAGCCACCAAGTGTCCTGTCTCCTCGGGACGGCCAGTGTAAGTGGTGGTGAACAACACAGAGCTATGTAAATGTTGATGCAGTTGCTTATTTATTTCTTTAGCTTTAAAAGCATAAAATCCGTTCCTTTGGCATGCTGGCCTAGTTGCTTGTTGTCTTTATCTGGTGGTGAGGTAGCCTTACAGCAGGGGTCTGTACTCTGGCTGTACCTCATGCCTCTGTCTCGTCTTGTCCTTTTTGATTCTGGCTGGCAGTCCACCTGTTTATTTCTGAGGGCTTTCTTTCTGTTTTTTCTTGGAAGGAATTCTTTATTGAGTGTTTTTTTGTGACTGATGCCTTTTAGAAAGGGTATTCTGACTATATCACTCATTCCTAAGTGAGTCATTTGGAAGTGGGCTGTGGTCACTTCAATCGCTCCTGGCCACTTCTTCACCTCCTTTGAGCATATTTCTAAGAAGTCAGGAGGCTCCTAATTAGTCGCAGCAATGTTGAGCATCCTCAGAACTGTTAACTTTGCCACTTGTTCCTGAAGCCAGGGTCCATCTCTTGTTAGGCTTGTGACTCTTTTAAGGCACAGAACAGAGGTGGATGGTGCTGTTTCATTCAGAATATTTATGTTCACACTTTTTGAGAAGAGATAAAAGCAGAGAAACCACCTCATTCCATCAGTAGATCACCTTGTTGTGTGGTGCTTTTCGTTGTGTGTGGTTTTCTGCTTAGTAGCTGGCATATTGGTTTCATGGCCTTGACTGTCACCTGTAGTCCTTTCTTCCATTTCTGCTCTCTGGATAGATTCCTTCCTCAGGTTCTGGAAACAGAGAGTGGCTTTGCAGGACTGTCATATTTGCAGCACACAATGTAGGTGCTACTCAGCCCGAAGCTGGAGGGGCACTCAGCTTTAGTTTAGAGGCAAAGGCTGATGAGCTGTTGCTGGCTGATAATACTCAAACAAAAGAGATGTAGAAACATACGGACTCTATTAGTTCACATTAGCGCCCATATACAAAAACAGACTGTCATAACTATACCTCTTGGAAGCCTCCTGGCATGGACTGGTAGTAGGCTGGCTAGTTTTTTGCAGGACTAGTCCTTGGATCATCTTTTAACATTGCCCCAATGTTACTGGGAGCATCTGGCCTGTGTTTGAGGTGTTGTGCTTCAGCTGTCCATTATCACCAACCTTGTGGTGTGGAGAGGTGGTGCTGTACTCCAGAGCAGCTGGTGTCCATACCCACTCAGCTGCACTCTTGGTAGGTGCTAACTTCTAAGCCCCTTTCTTGTGGATCTTAATGGCATCTCCTTACACCCAGTCCCTGGAGAGACTCAGGTTTTGGTGGTCATTTTATCTTTCTCTGTGTTTCTTTATTTTAAAAACTGGTCATAGAAAAGTTGCCTCTGGTTTGACTATGATGTTGTTACTAGACTCTAAAATGCCATAAATCCCAGGGTTTGTGCTGTTTAAGTCTCTGTTTTATGGAATTATTTATGACAAAATGAAATGATAGAAGTTAAATATAGAGATTGTATTATGAGGAATTTGGGGAGGAGGAGAGAACCCAGACTGCATTTGAAATCATTGTATTCACAAGTTTGACAATTTCAGTTCTGTACACATGCAGCTATTTAACTTCTGTTAGTAGGTACGTAAGATGGAGTAGAATTGTCATTTACAGAGAGTCTAAAATGTCCATTCCATAGAGTGTTTTCATTTAAGTCTATACTTAGTAGTTTAGACAGAAGTGCCACGCAGTGTCAGAGGGCTTATTTTATATGAAGTAATTAATTTAACTGGGCCATAAAACCCCTTGGCAGATGACGATGTTATTAGTCATAAACACTGGGGATGCTCCTGTGCTACTGGGTTATATAATATGGGCTTTTAGGGAGAAGCGTGAACTCTTTGAGTGCTATGGGGGTGCTGTTTAATTCATCACTGCTGTGCTAAATAAAAAATTCATCATGCCTTTTAAAAGTGCCCAGCTATTTCTAGGCAGTGAACTTGGAGTTCCCTTCTGTGAATTCAGATCCTTCGTGGCAAACTACTCAAGCTTCAGGATAGGGAGCACAAACTA